>NC_140176.1:57046726-57061726 GCF_963971535.1 Notolepis coatsorum
TAGACATTAATTAAATCATAGGTGGAGCCAACTATCCAGACTGAATCAATCATTACCATTTTAAATTTCACATAAGTGACGCTTTCAAATCTCATTATCTAAAGACTGTAAGGTGGAGTGTTGTGCGTATTCATCGTTTAAGACAGTAGAGGTTGTGCATTTTGGATTTAATTCACAACAGCATGTATGCTGTTCAAATCATCTTACAACAGACTAACATGGGTCTTCAACTGAAAGCTTCAGTTAGTATCACAGAATGCTTTTGATTTTGACTTTGATAATGTGCAGGTGCCTTAAAACTAAAGCAAATAGTCATGGGCATCTAAAATAAGGAAGTAATCCTTAAAGGGATAGTTCTGATTTTTGTAACTCTAGCCCTAATTCTTCCTTAATGATGATGTTGTTGTAGAGAGTCTCAGCACAGGTCCTCACACTAGCTCCGGATAGTTAGCCACAAACCAATGCAAAGTCAATGGGCACACATTAGAAACAGATCAGCTCAAAAGTGCTTTACAGTAAATGTGCAGGGAACCAATTTCAATTAAAACAATTACAAACATCAATAGAGTCTGCTTCAATAGCTTTCACCATGCCTTTAAATTCATTAGGAGTGACTATAGATCATGGAGTTTAAGTTCATTTTGCAGCCTATTCCATGCAGATGGTGCATAAAAGATAAAGGCCTTTTTTCCTAATTCAGTCCGAACTCTAGGAACAGTCATAAGTATAGTGTCCTGAGACTGTAACCCATATTTGGACTGTTTTCTGGTTAGCAAGACAGATAAATAACAGGGGAGTCAGACCCAGAATGGCTGCATATATATAAAACATACAAAGTACTAGCCGGCGTCTTGACAGAGTAGGCCAATTGACTTTGGAATACAATATACAATGATGAGTAAAGGCTCTATAGTTTATAACAAACCTTAAAGTGCCATGATGTACAGTATCCATTCCAACATATGGAGACAATGGGCTGATGCATTCATGTATAGCAGATCACCATAGTCAAGAATTTACTTTGTGTGTACTGTGGAGTACACAGTAAAATTCGCAGTGTCAAATTAACACTTAAAGAGTCGAATTTAACACTATTCCAGAGTGTATATGACTCCAACTATGAATAGTGTTAAATCGACTCTTGCTCCTGTGTTACATTTTTTGAGTTAAATTAACTCTAAATAGAGTACAAATTTAACACTCGCTTACACTGTATGGTGTTATTTAAATCGACTCTTGCTCCCGTGTTAAATTTTTTGAGTTAAATTAACTCTAATAGAGTACAAATTTAACACTCGCTTACACTGTATGGTGTTATTTAAACTTAACACTATAGGTTTAATAACACTTGAGAGTGTAATTATTATTCTCAGAAGTGTTGATAATTTACTCTTATGTGATAACAAATTAACTCTGATTGAGTTGAATTCCAATGCTCATTAACACTGCATTGAGTTATTAAAAGTTAACACTGAGGTCAAATAACTCTGCTGAAGTGTTGCCATTACACAGTACTGTGTTGATAATTTACTCACTAGTAGTGAAAAAACAGCTCTGCAAATAACACCCATTAACACTGCACAGTGTCAATGAAACCGGACACTATATTGGTGAAAATAAACCTCACTGGTGTTAATTTTACACTTAATTTACTCTTGTGAAATTGCATTTACATACAATATACATTAAAAAATCACAAGTTACCACAAAATGATTTCAACAATTTTATTGTTGGTCAGGTCAGGCAGGGTCAGGCAGGCTTATAAAAAAATAAAACATAAATATACATTGACCTCAGCAGGTCTGCATAAAGTGCAATATGGAACAATATACTTCACAGCTGATTTATACAACACCTTTACAACTATATAGGGTTGGGCATCGTTTGGATTTGAACGATTCCGGTTCAGATTTTTTTTGAAAATGTGTACATTTTTTCATACTATTCACATTTTCAGTTGACTTGATACAGTTTAATTTGGTTGCTGTACTGCAACTATGGTATTAATTAACAAAGTAAAAAAAAATAAAAAATTAAGAATCGAAATGCAAATATGTTACTTCCGGTTCCAGAACCGGATGTTAGGAACCGGTTGCTATTAGAACCGGTTTTCGGTACCCAACCCTATTTACAACTCCGTCTGGATGCAGTAATAAAACAATCACATTAGCAGGTCTGCATAAAGTGGCAATATGGAACAATATACTTTGAGCAATCTGTCGTTCGATAATTCATTTGAATATCAAATGGTTTAAAGTAACACAGCTGATTTATATCCAAGACCTTTACAACTCCGTCTGGATGCAGTCTGACCTTAAAGGCATGGTAATGGTCATCAAAACACATGGTTTCCATCAGTTTTCCACAGAGCAATACACTGTCATCTTTCACAGCAATAGTCTTGATCTTACAAAACACAGGCATCTCAAATGCTACCTCAGTACAGATAATCAAGTCACAGCGGTACTCTGTACCATGATGTTTTATCCACTTGGCAGAAAAAACACTGGTTACATCTCCAAATAAGGAAGCAATCTCTGGACCTTCTTTGAGCTCAACAAGTGCCACCATCTTTCCTGGACCTATGGTTAATCTTTCTTTGGTAAAGGACTCCCGATACATTGCCATACAACTTTGGTGCTTTTGGGCTAATGTCTTTGTAATGTTTTTAAAGCTTTTTAATTGTCTCTTAAAGAAGTTATGTTTAGCTTCATAACGCATGCACCACATGTGCAGAATTGGGCCAATGTTCCTTATATTACGAGGGTAATGTATCATGAAGTGATGCTTTGGCAATAGGTTGCTTCTAGGAAATAACTGCTTGAAGAGCCGATGATGATCAGTGATTACATGTTTGAGATAAATGGTCATGCCATATGACAGGACTGGTGAAAATACAATGTTAACAATCTGTAGAAGCAAAAGCAGAAGATGCCAGTACTTATCATCAGTCTGTATTAAATCACCAAATATCAGAGGCATATTGCGCAACAAGCACCAAGACTGTGTGGCATTCAACCCCAAATCCTTACTTTCATCCAACAACTTGACTCTTGGCGGACGGTTTCGCTGCTGATTGTAACCATAGTCAAAAGCATGTATTCTGCCAGCCAGTTGTTCAGCATTTAGAAGTTTCTCCTGAAGAATGTACTTGAGAATAAGTTTCACCTCAAACTGAGCAACCCCCTCTAAAATATCATGCATGATATCTACAGAGAAGTTTGTGGCTGTGTTGAAATACTCAAGTGAATTCAACAGACAACTGCGTTTCACGCCATATATATGAGGTAGCGTTGGATCTGTCTGTATAGTTTGACAGTGTTGTGCGTGCATCTCAACAGTTCTTAGTACAACAGCCGGATCATCTTCACAGAATACAGTCTGAAAACGAGCTTTCTCAAGGAGACAGAAACGACAGCAATACCGAGCCCCAAATGACTCCACAAACCCAAACAGACCATGCAAGCCAAGGTTATCCCCAGTGACCTGAACTATGGTACCACGAATTACGTGTCTAAACATGGGAATTTTAAGTCCCTCTGTCTCCAGTACTTTCAGATCATTGACAAGTGGCTCAAGTATCAAATTGAAATCATAACGCTTAATGTCCTGTGCATGGAAAAGAGCACACAAATGAATATTAATCAAAGAGGAATTATAGATTGGGGGGAAATTTCTTAATGTAAAGTATACACCACCTAATTTATGTATACCCTTTTTAGAGCCCAATGGATTTGCAGTTTCAAAGTCATCATAAAAAAGTTGAATTTGAAAGGAATCTTTTTCTACTGAAAACAGGGGACTTTCTTTCAAATAGGTGGCATCTCTCAAGTCTGCATACACACCTTCCTTAGTCATGTGCCTGGGCTTTAACATGTCTGCAAGTTCTGGGTTTTTAAAAATGCTCTTCAGCGTTTCCAAAATGGGAACATATGCAAACTTATCAGTTACAATGACCTGGTCATATGTCCCAGTAGTTTTGTTTCTTCTGCTGTCAAATCTTGTGCCAAGCACCTTTTCAACGGGTTCAACTTTTCCCCATTTCTCTTTGAAGTGTTTGTTTATTTTTGCCTCAGAATTTAAGTGTGTGAATGGGTTTTCCAACTTTTGGAATGACTGTTCTAAGCTGTTCTTATTTTCTGTGTCCTGTGGAGATAAGCACTGTAGAGCTGCATCTTTAGCGTGACTATGAATCTCAGAAATCACTTCTTCCATGGTTGAGACAAAACTTTTTACAGTAGACTGACTGGTTCCAGCAGCCTTGAGTTGTGCAACAGCAGTTGCACACATATCGAGAGTGCTCCTATTAGAGTTTCTGAACAGTCCACATGTGGCCGTCGCATCGACATCAGATGTTGTGGCGGTCTCATCTACATTAGCGATCACCGCCTCTCCTACACTGTTTACATTAACATCAGTGTCAACCTCTTGGTCAATATACTCAGTGTGTTTGTTGTCTAAATGTTTCCTAAAACCTGAAAACGTACCAAACCTATAGCCACATCCAGTCTGAGCACATTTAAGGCGAAGCTTTTTTCCTTGAACGTAACCGTGAACTATTCGCAAATGCCTAACAAGCCTATTTGTACAACCTAACTCCTTCCGACAATCAAAACACTTCATGGCGGAGGAGAAGCCTCATGCACTAATGAAGCAACCTCGCCCTAACTTCAGCAACACGAGGACTCTCCTTGACTTTCCCAACATCAATACTATACACAGTGGTCTGGAGGAACGTGTACATGTTGCGCAGCATGGTGTTGTATGCTGTGCCAAACACATAATGTGCCTTAAAGAGTTCATCTAAAGCACCAAGAGAAGAGATTGACTTGCAAGGTATGGCCTTCTTGTCAAGAATGATGTAGAACCGGTGGATCGCATTCTTCTTCACTCCAACAGCCAGGAGATAGGGTTGATTGCTGGTAGTGATGGCATCAAGATGCTCTTGGATGCTTGTTCCAGTCTGAGAAGACAAACACACATGGAGAAACAATTAGAATTACATGATTGTGGCGGCTGGGTGGCGCAGCAGTCACGAAAGGGGCTAAGAATTGGCATAACGACTAACATTGGAATGGGAGAAAAACAGAGAAAAAGGAGGGGGGGAATATAAAAAATAATAATAATAATAATTACATGATTGTAGCATTATAATTATAAATTTGTACATTAGGAGAAAATACCAACCTTCTTGAAGATCACAAGATGCTGCTCCGCGTTGGACGCCGACACCTTCCCTGGTCTCTTCCGCCCCTGAGCAGAGGGTGGGATCAAGTGCAACAGCAGTAGAATCGATGAGAGGTCACTGTCCCAACCTGTAACGATACAAGTTGGATGTTAAGACACTTGAATTATGTAGACCATAAACAAAATTCAGTCCATCTGCAATGTTAGCAGTATTTTTACAAAATAAGATAAAAGACAGCAGTTCATCACAAGAAGCTCTGCCACTCAAAATATGAATATACAGTACCAGTAAAAAGCTTGGATGCACTCATTCAAGTGAATGGGAAGACACTTTTGACTGGTTGATAATACAAAATGCCTCGTACATTTTTCACAGAAGTTCAGTGAAAAACAACAAGAATGGTTTGCTCAAAAGCAGCTTACCAACGTCAGCATCCACTTCAGTGTCATCCTCAGGAGGATCAGCTATCAGCAGGAGCTCTTGAAGCTCACTGGTGGATGGAAGCCGTCTGCATTGTTGGATGATCTTTTTCTTGTATGTGGTCGGCCACTTTTCCAGAAGCTTGCCCGATACACCTTCTCCAAACATCAGAACGAAATCCTGTTCAACCTGTAGAGGGGTGATTGGGGGACAATTTCAGGATTTCACAGCCAACCAAAGTTAGTGGGTGCTAGTTGAGGTACAATACATCTACAGTCTATCATTCAAGTGTCACAAAATGGTCAAAATAATGGCAGATAATTACCACAGGCCGAAACGTTGTGTTCAAGTATATTAAAACTTGGGAACACTACAGACGGTGTGCAGACTTTTTTTCCACAACATTACAGATCTATTTTGAGTCTAGCACCCGTGACTATACACTTGGGATGTGCGTGAGTCTTTTCTACTAACTATAGATAATTACCAAGCCCTTGACGTCTTGGAAACGTGGAAAGTCAGACAGTATGTTGCTTGACTGCTGGGGGTCGAGGACCTTGTTGTGCCTATAGTCAAATGTCAGTTTCATCTTGTTCTTCACTGTGTCCTCATCAGCTGAATGTTTCATTAGTGAGATCGCTTCCTTGCACTCCTCTTCGCTCAGGGCAGTCTCTGCAACAACATGGGAATCTCGTCTGGCAGTTGGTCCTCCTCCACAAGATGGTTCTCCACAGGATTCTACAGAATATGGGGAAAAACACAAAAAAAAAGAATCTACCAAAGGCCTGATTGATGGAGTTCTGCAGGTACACAGTCATGGCCGTAGCCAGCTATGAGGCCACCGAGGTCAAACTCCCCAACCAAACAAGCACACCATTGATTTAATTGACATATAAATCACACATAAAGATCTAACTATTACTCCTCTCTGAGCATGAATATAAAACAGGTGATCTATTTACTGTGTAAACCTTATGCAATATTCATCATGGATATTTGGATACTTGAAATCTGTATGAACTGAGTAGTTAGTATCAAATGAAATAAGATGGAACAGCTCCATGCATTAATTGCGCATATTTGCTCATTACCAGTATGGTATTGTTTAAATTGTACAGCTTTTTGTGTCTCTGTCTTTGTCTGTCCTTATTTTGTGTACTTTCAGTGAGCCAAGAAGTGGAGAAATATATTAATACTTCAGTAAAATTATTTTTTTTACCAACAACAGGTGACTTTATTATAGATAATGCATTTTGAATGAATAGGTTGGGTTGTATAACTCATTTTGGTATGCATTTAGCCCATTCACCAAATTATAAATGCATAAGAGACCACAGGGCTTTGGTGCACTCTTTAGGCCACTCACCTGTAAGTGCCCCCACGTCCTGTAAATTACTTTGTGAGTGACTGACCTTAAGTTGATCTCTAGATAATAAAGTTTGTATAAAAAAAAAATTACCTCCCTACTTTCTAAACCCTGGCTACGGCCCTGTATACAGTAATCAATAATGCTGCTTGTTTTGTTAATCAACTCGTTGTACTCAAGATATGCATTATTAGTGTTACCTCCAAATGATGATCGTTTGTCTTTAGCAGCGGTTCTCTGAATAGTTTTAATCCTCCAGGCCAAGTATCCACTGCCACTCTGGCCATCATAATAATGCTCCTTGGAGGGTGGAATAAAAACAGACACTTCACATTTAAAAGTGAAAAACAGCATGCTCTGGTAGGATTAAAAATGTATCAATATTGCCACAACCATTACTGTGTGCAACTCACATAGCCATTCTTAGAGTGTGGGTCACTGAGGTAGGGGAATAAGGTCACGATCCCTCTGGCATACTTTTCCTTCAGATGTCTGGGTGGTGAAGTACTGGAAGATTAAGATTAAAGAAGAATGTATTTCTCAGTCATATTCCCTGGATTTCATTTAGATTTCAAATTAATCGGAAAGCTAGATTGAGAACAAACTAAAAACAAGGAGCTAATTACCCATTCTTCTCTGTCAAGTCAGCTGCCAATAGGTTCACCATTTTCCTTCTGTTGTCATCGTGCAAGGACTTGGTTCGATTGTATTCATTTATTATGCGTTCTCCACCAGATTTCTCACGAAGAATGGATTCCACCAACTTGAAGCACAAAAGCACATGCACAAAAAACAATTCAGTGTTAGGAATATACTGTAGACTGCAATTCAAAGTTAAGGTAAAGGATAAGTATCCTTAATATCAGTTTTAACCCTATCTGAGGTCTGTCTAGCATGCTTCTGACTCGTGGAGATGATAATTTGAGAGATCCATCCAATCTCAAGTGAGCTACAATATTCTTACAGGCACGCGACCAGTACAATGGAAAAGATGGGGGCATAACATTGACAGTAAAAAACATGCATTTCTGAGTTGTGAATCACAGGGTGATGCATACATATTACATGTGTGTCAACTCTTACTTGCTTGGCCTCTGTATCCAGCCTATGGCGTTTTCGTGAAGGGTCCTCTGAAATGATGACAGTATCCTGTGATCCTGACGAATCCAGGGATGATGGCTGTGACCCTGACGAATCCAGGGATGATGGTTGGGACCACTCAGATGAGGCTAGCGTGGAGACAGACTGCTCAGATGAGGCTAGCGTGGAGACAGGATAAATAAATAAAAAGATTATACACAGTTTCCTCATAAAGATGTCCCTTATCTAATCGAATGTAAGCTTCACATGACAAATAACTTATTCATTAAATATATATTACAAATGTAATCAAACCTGTGTCATATTTGATGATTAGCACCCCAGTGGATGCATCTCTTGCTACCTCCTCAAAAACATCGTCATCCAATTCGGTCCCCGAACTGTCAAAAACTTTCACACCTTCCGTTACAGCTGGGACACCAAACTTTGCAAATGCTAGAAACGGGCACAAAAGCATAAACAGAAATGTCATTGGATGTATCCAGTGATTTCTAAATCTACTCACTAAATATTCACTTAATCTTGAATAATTGCTGTCTGCAATACAATAGATGAAGCCACAGATCCACCCAGTGGATAACCATTGAGTATCACATTGAGGACAATTTCCCAATGATCCCAATTTCTTACCTGCACTCAGAAACTCGATCAGATTTATTTCTGTAATCCGAACAAACTTTTGGACATCTCCCAGTTGGACTTTCAACAGCATGCTTGCAGCAAGCCTGCAAGAGAGTTACCAACGAGTGGGCAACTTGAACACAGGGAAGTGTGGGAAATTAGTGTCAGGCTGGAATATTCAGTGACTTTGTACTTATTATTTACCTTATTGGGGACATTGATCTAAGTTAAGTTATTATTAAATGTTTTACTTAGATCAATGTCCCCAATAAGGTAAATAATAAGTACAAAGTCACTGAATATTCAAGCCTGACACTAATTTCCCACAGATGCAAACAGACAAAAAAAGGAGAGCTATATAACCCAGGGTTTTTTCCTTGCATTTTCCCTGTGTTTCTTCCATTAAACTCAATCAACCATATTGTATGCATTCTAATGCACTCACTCTCATAACACACCATTTCACAGTACAGATTACTTATATCATTCAAGGGTATTTCCCCGCATTAACATTAGCAAGACACATTTGAAAAAACTCACGAAGGGTATAGGCTGGCTCACGTTCAAGGCCTCCCTCAACGTGAAATGGCGCACGTGCAGTCTTCTTGGCTGTCGCCGAAATCTGTGGACTTAACAAAATAATAACATTGGTCAAATGCCAAATAACTGTTACTTGATTTCATACTGTAGGACACATTTACCTCAGAACATGGCATGCAAATGTTTGTTACTAAGCCAATGTTAGCAGCTTGGTAACAGGGCCTTCCTTGCATTTTCCCTGTGTTTCTTCCATTAAACTCAATCAACCATATTGTATGCATTCTAATGCACTCACTCTCATAACACACCATTTCATAGTACAGATTACTTATATCATTCAAGGGTATTTCCCCGCATTAACATTAGCTAGCAAGACACATTTGAAAAAACTCACGAAGGGCTGGCTCACGTTCAAGGCCTCACTCAATGTGAAATGGCGCACGTGCGTGCACTCTTCTTGGCTGTCGCCGAAATCTGTGGACTTAACAAAATAATAATGTTGGTCAAATGCCAAATAACTGTTAATTGATTTCATACTGTACACACATTTACCTCAGAACATGGCGTGCAAATGTTTGTTAAGCCAATGTATCGCCCTGTGTTTCTTCCAATAAACTCAATCAACCATATTGTATGCATTCTAATGCACTCACTCTCATAACACACCATTTCATAGTACAGATTACTTATATCATTCAAGGGTATTTCCCCGCATTAACATTAGCTAGCAAGACACATTTGAAAAAACTCACGAAGGGCTGGCTCACGTTCAAGGCCTCACTCAATGTGAAATGGCGCACGTGCGTGCACTCTTCTTGGCTGTCGCCGAAATCTGTGGACTTAACAAAATAATAATGTTGGTCAAATGCCAAATAACTGTTAATTGATTTCATACTGTACACACATTTACCTCAGAACATGGCGTGCAAATGTTTGTTAAGCCAATGTATCGCCCTGTGTTTCTTCCAATAAACTCAATCAACCATATTGTATGCATTCTAATGCACTCACTCTCATAACACACCATTTCATAGTACAGATTACTTATATCATTCAAGGGTATTTCCCCGCATTAACATTAGCTAGCAAGACACATTTGAAAAAACTCACGAAGGGCTGGCTCACGTTCAAGGCCTCACTCAATGTGAAATGGCGCACGTGCGTGCACTCTTCTTGGCTGTCGCCGAAATCTGTGGACTTAACAAAATAATAATGTTGGTCAAATGCCAAATAACTGTTAATTGATTTCATACTGTACACACATTTACCTCAGAACATGGCGTGCAAATGTTTGTTAAGCCAATGTATCGCCCTGTGTTTCTTCCAATAAACTCAATCAACCATATTGTATGCATTCTAATGCACTCACTCTCATAACACACCATTTCATAGTACAGATTACTTATATCATTCAAGGGTATTTCCCCGCATTAACATTAGCTAGCAAGACACATTTGAAAAAACTCACTAAGGGCTGGCTCACGTTCAAGGCCTCACTCAATGTGAAATGGCGCACGTGCGTGCACTCTTCTTGGCTGTCGCCGAAATCTGTGGACTTAACAAAATAATAATGTTGGTCAAATGCCAAATAACTGTTAATTGATTTCATACTGTACACACATTTACCTCAGAACATGGCGTGCAAATGTTTGTTACTATAAGCCAATGTATCGCCATGTGTTTTTATCGATCTTTTTTTCCAAACGATACAATTCACAATCACCCCTCCACATTGTATTTAACAACATTAACATTACCTCTTGCAAGTTGCTGGAAGCCAATAGCTACCGAATTAATTAATTAATATGTGATTAGGAGAAACTTACCTGCCGAGTTACCTCTGCCGCGACGTGAAGAAAATGGCGTGTCTTGGACGTTCTTCAAGAGAAGGAGATGGGCGGAGCTTCCCAGAGTAGTGATGACACCAGCCAATTAACTACGAAATATTTCACCAACACTGTCTGCATTTTACTCAAACTGTTGTTGTAATAACTCTGAAAGAGTCAATGTACTTTGACACTGCATATTTGACACTGCGAATTTTACTGTGTAGGTTTCAGTTACCCTCAGTCAGCTTGTACAGAAAGGAGCTTGACCCTATTGACTTAGCATTAGTCTGTGGCTAACCCAGGGGTGCTGGATTCATTTCTGAAGCGCGGGGGCCAAAAAGTGTGCGTGTGTGTGTGTGTGTGTGTGTGTGTGTGTGTGTGTGTGTGTGTGTGTGTGTGTGTGTGCGCTCGCGCAAGTGTGGCTGTCAGTAATTTTAATGCAATATCATGAATTCAACCGATTTATGTGAACTTTCACATGAATAAGTACCAATTAAAAAGTGTGAACTTTCAACACGTGTGTCAAAACGAGCTGGTTGCCTGCAGTGCTGCACTCCTAAATTTTAATTCATGGTTAGGGGCTGCATGTCTCGTACACGGCCTGAAATTCATTGACAACTTCAATGTTTTCTGGAATAACCCAGAACGTTTTCAAAGAAATGGCTTCTTCCCAAATCGCTTAGGTTCAAAGCTCCTATCAGCAAACATGCGTCATGCCTTGATGGCCTCCAAGAATATTAAGCTCACACCAGCACGAGAGATAGTCATGAAGGACACAATCTCACCACGAAGTACAGCACAAGACGTCCCCCCCCCCCCCCCCCCATATCACACAAGGCCATCTCGTCTGATCAAATGTCCCCGAAAGCACAGTGCAGTCAGTACGGTACAGTATAGCACAATTACCATGCCATCTCTAAAAACATACAAGTAATCATAACTAGCCAATGGCATGGTGAAAAATATACGCCACCAATGCGTTTACCTGCTATTAACCTCAGGGCCATCACGGTCAAACCAAAGCAGACCTCCTCTAAAGAAGTCCAACAAATAAAATTAGCTTTCTTAAATGTCAGATCACTGAATAATAAAACATTCTTAGTAAATGATCTGATTAAAGAAAATAACTTAGATTGCATCTGCCTAGTAGAGACATGGCTAAATAATGACACAGCTACATCAATAATGATAGAAGCTTGTCCACCAGACTATAACTTTTTTCAAATACCCAGAAAAAATAAAAGGGGCGGAGGAGTTGCAGCAATCTTCTCCTCAAAACTCTTGTTTAGAATCACAGAACTAGGCGAGTTCATGTCAATGGAATATCTTGCCATTGAACTAAAAACAGAATCAACTATTATTGTCACAATATACCGCCCGCCTAGACACTCACCAATATTTATACAGGAGCTCTCTGAACTGATCTCACTATGTGTTACCGGATATGATAAGGTGATCCTAAATGGAGACCTGAACATCCATTTTAATAAGAAAACAGACTCCAAAACTATGGAACTAAAAAATCTACTGGATAGCTTTGACCTAATACAGCATATAACAAATGCAACTCACCGGCTTGGGAATACACTAGACTTAGTTATAACAACAACTGGGCTAAGCATAACAAATATCTCAATAACTGAATTACCTCTCTCCGACCATCACTGTATATTTTTTGATACTCAAATAACCCTTACTAAAACAAAAAAAGAAATCATAGTTAAAAAGAGGCTCCTAAACGACAAAGCTGAATCAAAGTTCATTGATCTTATCAGACTACATGAACCACACAATCATGACAGCTCTCTAAATGAAATGGTAGAAAATCTCAATGATGCAATGTCATCTATATTAAATTCTGTCGCCCCATTAAAAACGAAAAAGAAGAAAACTAGAGCCTCGCCCTGGTTAAACTATAATACGGTCAACAAAGAAAAAAGGAAATGTCGTGCAGCGGAGCGAAAATGGAGAAAAACAAAAACCACCATATGCTGTGATATATACAAAGATGCTTTAACTGCTTATAATAAAACCATCCGCTTAGCAAGGAAAGATTACTTCTCTAAAATCATTACAGAAAATGCTGGAAACTCCAGAATCCTCTTTTCCACTATTAATGTACTACTCAACACTGCCCCTACACCTCCTCAGTCATCAACGGTTAAGTGTGAAGAACTTGCACTATTCTTTAACAACAAAATAACCTTGATCAGGGCCAGCATTACTCATGATGGAAATAAAGTTGATTGCGGCAAACCGTGCAATGTAACCATGAGAAGTTTCACATGCATCACATTAGATGTACTCTGCAAAACTGTCTCAGAATGTAACTCCTCCACCTCAGACATTGACCCTATACCTACAGCTTTCTTCAAACGGGTATTTAATAGTGTTTCAAGCCCTGTGCTAGATATCATAAACACTTCCCTTAGGACTGGTATTTTCCCGGATGCCTTTAAAACAGCAGTTGTAAAGCCATTACTAAAAAAACCTAACTTGGATAGTAATGAAATGGCAAATTATCGTCCAATATCCAACCTACCATTCATTAGTAAAGTACTTGAAAAGATAGTTTCAGTTCAAATAAATTCCTTTCTTGAAGAAAACAACATCTTAGAAGAATTTCAGTCAGGATTCAGAAAATATCACAGCACTGAAACTGCCCTCACCAAAATAATCAGTGACCTCAGACTAAACTCTGACGAGAATAAGATCTCCATCCTTATCCTGTTAGATCTCAGTGCAGCATTTGATACAATCGATCACAATATTCTAATCGATCGTCTTGAAAACCATGTCGGTTTCTCAGACCATGTGCTGGGCTGGTTTAAAACATACATCAGAGGGAGGAAATTCTATGTTAAACTAGGAGATCACATGTCTGATATATACGACAACAACTATGGAGTTGCACAAGGGAGTTGCTTAGGTCCTTTACTCTTCTCCCTTTACATGTTACCGCTGGGTGATATCATCAGAGAACATAATGTAGATTTCCATAGCTATGCGGATGATACACAACTGTACATATCTGCTGAACCAAATGATACAGCGATTAGCTCCATTACAGACTGCTTACTGGCAATAAATAAATGGATGAGTAAGAACTTCCTGAAACTAAACGAGAACAAAACTGAAATTCTAATTATCGGCTCCAAAACTAAAAAAGAAACATTAATAAAGAACCTGGGGGGACTAACCCCTTGGATCAAATCTGAGGTCACTAGTCTTGGGGTTATCATAGATTCAGAACTGAACTTCAATTCTCATATTAGCAAAGTGACGAAAACATCGTTCTTCCATCTCAGAAATATAGCAAAAGTACGACCATTTATTAATCAGAACAATGCTGAGAAGCTAATTCATGCATTCATATCTAGCCGGTTAGACTACTGTAATGCACTTTTCACAGGTCTCCCTAAGAAAACCACAGAGAGGCTTCAGCTAATCCAAAACTCTGCAGCCCGACTGCTAACTAGAACCAAAAGGAGAGAGCACATTAGTCCAGTCCTAGCCGCTTTACACTGGCTTCCTGTAACATTTAGAATTGACTTTAAGGTCCTTCTCCTTACATACAAAGCTCTAAATGGACAGGGACATAGCTACATCGCCAACACTCTAATAAATTACACACCAGCAAGAACACTGCGATCATCAGCTGCTGGACTACTAGAGGCTCCCAGAAGCAGTCAAAAGAGGATCGGTAATGCAGCCTTTATCAACTATGCCCCAAAACTATGGAACAAACTACACCAAAACATCAGGGAAGCCAACTCGCTAGACATCTTTAAAAGACAGCTTAAAACCTATCTCTTTGCTCAGGCATTTCACTGATAGATATCTGCTACCACCTAGTGGCAAGAGGAAACATCAGGGATATCCTGACACAACTTGTATTTATTCTTACCCTGCCTACTCTTTTACACTGCCTATC
>NC_140176.1:57066726-57077719 GCF_963971535.1 Notolepis coatsorum
ATCATATATTACATACATAATCAATACAAAATAAAACAAAAGAAGGTACATTTAAAGCTCTAGCCTCAAAGGTTAGTGTTGTGTCTCACCAGACCATTTGAGGCTAGAGCAGAAAAGGTGAGTGCTGTATTTTTTTTAAATTTTTATAAATATAAATATAATAATAATAATAATAATAATAATAATAATAATAATAATAATAATAATAATAATAATAATAATAATAATAATAATAATAATAATAATAATAATAATAATAATAATAATAATAATAACTAATAATAATAATAATAATAATAATAATAATAATAATAATAATAATAATAATAATAATAATAATAATAATAATAATAATAATAATAATAATAATAATAATAATAATAAAAATAAAAAAGACACTGTCTCTTTAAGTATACAAAAAATATATACAATGGTCAGTTTGAATCAATTGAAATTCCATATGTACAATTATTTCCACAAAAGGTCATCTTTGTTCTCTTAGCTTTTTTTTTTCCTTCCACTGCCATTAACTACAAACCATGATCCCATTTTTGGCAGTATCTTATATAAAATGACCTCTCACAGAATGACATATATGTAATATGCCGGCTATTCATGCCGTAAGAAGCTTTACCATAAAACTAGCAGTGACACCGTGCCTCATAAGATCACTGTTTCCACTCCGATGGAGAGGCGTGATGTCAAAGGCTTGAGGCGCCAAACATGCCCAAGAACATTACTGGGTCAATCTATTATACCAGCAGAGGTAATGGGCTGCACACACACACACACACACACACACACACACACACACACACACACACACACACACACACACACACACACACACACACACACACACACACACACACATAGACACACAGACACACAGACACACAGACACACAGACACACAGACAGACACACACACAGACACACAGACACACACACACAGACACACACACACACACGCACGCACGCACGCACGCACGCACACACACACACACACACACACACACACACACACACACACACACACACACACACACACACACACACACACACACACACACACACACACACACACAGGTCTCTGACTCATGGATGCTACATTAAAACATAAAAAAATACAGTCTGAAAGGAGCAAAACAACATGTGATCATGTCTGTATGAAAACGTCAAAGGCCACTGAGGAAGAGCATTGAGAGTAGTGTGTGTGTGTGTGTGTGTGTGTGTGTGTGTGTGTGTGTGTGTGTGTGTGTGTGTGTGTGTGTGTGTGTGTGTGCAATAGCAGACTGGCCACTGGGAGCCGGTTGCTCTGTGGACCGGTTGAGCAGCACATGATATATAAATGCCCAATCCTCCTGGCTATGACTATGTTGTGGCTCTTTAACTCATTCCCCGCCAACAACATTTTATACTCGTTATTGGGCGCCATCGCTTGAACGCCGACAACGAGTATAGCCTACTCGTTATTTGATTATTCTTCCTTTTTTTCGATTTTAATATTATATTCAATGTCACGGACCCGTATGTTGCCGTTAAAAGGCATACTGGGACACCGAGGGTGCAGTATCGGCCAGATCCTGCCAGGTGGCAGTATCGAGAGTGCAGTAAACCCTGTTCCAGACCGGGTGTTACGTTTAAACCGCTCCGGGTGCAGTTTTTTAGTACAGGGAAGCCTAGAGATTCACTCGGTCACATTGAAACGGGTCCGGGCCCCTCGATGCATGGGTTGTGCCGTATTATGTCGTGGACCCGATGGACATCAGATGGACCAGATCAAACAATTATAATATTCTTTTTGGATTACCCTCGACCTCAGGCAAGGACTATCTGACGTCAATTCCAGCTTGATCCTGCAATGTTTTCATTCCGATCCAGCTGATCGGCGTGTGTGGTGTTCATAACGAATGCCGTTACTGGCAATCAAAGCATCAGAAACGACCCCCCCCCCCCCCCCCCCCCCCGGTTCTTGCATTCATGATGAAACATAATACCTATTATATACAGTTGATTTGGAAATAGTAGCGTGTCCAGGGATGAAACGCCAAGGCTTTTAGTAGAATTCACGTTCCGCCCTTTATCTCAGCCTCCCAGGAATTAGCCCGGATCATTCCAAAACTATACTTATATTCACCACGGGATAACGCGCAAACGTATTCATTCATTCATTTGAATCTTGGACAGAAGATAGTTACTGTCAAATGACCATAGTATTGTATCCATAGCTATAATATAGAATATAGATATAGCTCTACAAACAAGGTGACGCACTCCTATCTTTTAAAGCGTGGCCTAGCTAGAACAGGATGAGGCCAATAGCTGGCAGTCAATGTTAAAGGCAGCGGTGCGTTCCTCATGCGCATAAATGTTCCCTCGCTTAAGCACAGACCAGAGCCTTAGGCCATGGTTAGACTAGTGTATTTGTGGCATTTTTTTTATACGTTTTTGAATACGTTTCATGTCCCTATTACACAGAAATGCGTTTTTTGGCGTTTTTTTGTGGATACGGCTGAAACGCTAAATTGTGTTTGCGTTTTGGAGATACGCAAAAAAACGCGCCGACAACAGCGTGTAGTCTGCACGGAGCCGTTGTTGCGAAAACGCCCATGCGCAGTAGATACCATCTGCGTGCCCTTCCGGTGACAACAGTGTGTGTGTTTGTGTTTGGGACATAGCTCCGTGTCCCAAATAGCTTCAGCTACCATGTGTTGTCAAGTTATTGTTATAAGGACCCCAGTCCAAGCTACAACAGTCTGCATTCCCTTAACAATTGTTTGTATTGAGCCGTATTGTATTGTACCCATATGCAATATGTTAAATAAAGTTTACATCCATTCATTCTGCTAGCATTACCGATTGCATGAGCAGCTGGCTAACGTGAGCTATCAGGATTCAGACCCTGTTAGCTCAGAGCTCCTCTTTCAACTTAACAAGCATTAAACAAAATGGCCCAGTCATCTATTCACCTTTGTTTAATACACACAGCGTTGTCTCTAATGTTATCTAACTACTGATAGCTCGCGATATCATCAGTTTGGTGCTGGCTAAGTGGCGTGAGCTAACGTTAGCTTCTAGCCACAATGCTATATTGTTATAATGGCATACTCCATTGACGTTAGCATGCAGCTAACAATGCTACCGATCTTTTTTTAGACTAAACTATCCGCTCTTGGTGGTCACTTGTGTTGATGTTAGTTTTGTTTCATCAACAAATGACAGGCAGAACACACAGTGAATGTATCCGTTTTGTTTATTGCACTTTTATTAGGCTTTGCTGAAAAAGAATTGCTGCATTGGGTAACTAGGCAAAAGATGGTGGCCGCCTTGTTGACATTTGCTTTGCAGGCACATTCAAGTTCTGATTGGTTGAAATTGCCTTCATGTTTGCCACCTACTGCCACCTACTGCTTTGGCAGTGTACTACATCAGTGTGCTCGGGTGACAAAAACGAAAAAAAAACGAAAGTGTGACTCGAGGCGCACGACGTCGCGGCGAAACGCATATGACAATGATACGAAAATGAAACGAAAGGTGTAACCGCACCCTTATAATCATGACTCTGGCACAGACTAAAGACAGTGCCTAATTGCCTCTACGAATGGAATGTAACACATTTCATTCACAAGTTAGGTGTGAATGTATCTGAGAACGTATTTAACACACCTGACAACCGGCGCTATTGATATGCAAAGTAGCCCAGAGGTGGGTACTTATAGCGAGTGCAGCGCATTCCTGTGTGCACGCACGTGCCGTGCACATCCGTGCATGTGCGTGCACGCGCTTCTGCTCAAATCTTTGGCCGTCCCATGAAGAACGCATCCCTGGTTAAAGGAACAGGCCAACATTATGCACTTAACCTAGAGTCAGACAAGAAGATAGCATCTTCTTGCAAAAATAGACTATATCAAATCAAATCAAATCAAATGTATTTGTAACACGTGTTCATGTCCCCATGGGCCGGACACGTCTTCTTTAAACAAGTCAAGAAGAAACATCACAGGGGGGCTCCAGTAGCTCACCGCATATCTCTGCGCTATTTCAGCGTCGGGGAAAACCGTGCTGCGTCACGGATCTGGTGGACTCCGAGTTCGATTCCCGGACCCGCCGTCATTTATCAGAATGTCTTCCCCTGATCTATATCCCGTTTCACCCTGTATCTGTCGGTCATGCTTGACCAGAAAAGCGATAAACGCTAAAAAATAAAGTTTAAAAAAAAAGAAGAAACATCACAATAAATCAAGAACAAAACAAAAAAATACCATGAAATCCTAAATAAAATGTAAAATAAATAAATGCAACACTCCCAGACATACCCCACACGAAGGTAAGGAAAAACTCACTAAAAGCCTAGCAATAGGAAAAAAGCACCACAGGCAATGTGGAGGGGAGAAACCTTAGAAGGGCCATTCAAGGGGAGATCTCCCTTCTTACGCCCAGTCCACACGATCACGGGTATTTTTGACACCGTTTTTTTTTTTTTTTTTTTTCCTTCACTGGTTTAAACCCTGCACCGAGTGACGTCATATACATGTAGTACAATGCCAAAGCAGTAGGTGGCGATGTAGTTCAAACATGAAGGCCATTTCAACCAATCAGAAGAGGGTTTAGCGTTAATACCGGAAACTGAACTGAAGTGTTGAACACAAACATCCCTCCTTCCTCACAGCCAAACAATTCTACAGTTTGCAGCTAGAACAACGTGCAATAAACAAAAAAGGATACATTCACTGTGTGTTGTGTGTTCTGCCTCATTTGTTGATGAAACAAAACCAACATCAACACAATTTACCACCAAGAGCGGAGTTTAGTCTTTTGAATGAATGAATGAATGAATGAATGAAAAAATGAATGAATGAATGAATGAATGAATGAATGAATTTATTCACACACACACACGATACATTTACATGCGAGTATCCTCATGTGATATCAATGTCACAAATTGTGTGCATGTGCCAGGTCTCCCAAGAAGCTATTTAAAGCTTTTGGAGGGAGCCTGATCACAGATACAAACAGAATATAAACAACAAAACAATAACAAAAAAACAAAACATAACAAAACAATACAACGTGGGTAGGTTTACACACCTACCTACTAACTGACATATAACAGAGATACATAATACAGACAATTTTATTCCTAAGTTATCATTTTAATTAGAGATATGATTTTAGCAGTTCCTCTTTCAGTGATTTTTTAAAGGTTTTAAAGGTATTAGTCATTTTTAGATTTTCGTCAAAAAATTTCGTCTCACAAAAAGATCGCAGATTTTGTTAGCTTACATGCTAATGTAATAATGTAGTAACGTTAGGGCTAGTAGAATGAAGCGGTTACACTAATGGCCAGTTTTCGTTTCGTTTTCAGGGTCAGTTTCGCTTTTCAGAACGCAACGTAATGGCAGGCAAGTTAGACATTGTTTTTGCCTCCTGAGCACAGTGATGTATATACATGTAGTACAATGCCAAAGCAGTAGGTGGCAGTAGGTGGCGATGTAGTTCAAACATGAAGGCCATTTGCAACCAATCAGAAAAGTTGAATGTGCCAATACACTTCCTGCTCAAAATCAACAATCCACCATCTCTAAATGCCTCGCGTGAGCCATTTAGCCAACGTAGCATTTATTTTTCAGCAAAGAAAGTGCAATAAAAGTGCAATAAACAAAACGGATACATTCACTGTGTGTTCTGCCTCTCATTTGTTGATGAAACAAAACTAACATCAACACAATTGACCACCAAGAGCGGAGTTTAGTCTCACAAAAAGATCGTCGCCGATTTTGTTAGCTTATGTGCTAACGTGATTGGGATATGCCAGTATAACAGTATAGCATTGTGGCTAGCAGCGAAGTTTGTTAGCTTACGTGCTAACGTGATAGGGATATGCCATTATAACAGTATAGCATTGTGGCTAGCAGCTTGGTAACGTTAATGCTAGCAGAATGAATGGATGTAAACTTTATTTAACAGATTGCAGAATGGGTACAATACAATACGGCTCAATACAAACAATTGTTAAGGGAATGCAGACTGTTGTAGCTTGGACTGGGCTCCTTATAACAATAACTTGACAACACATGGTAGCCGCAGCTCCTTGGGACAGCTCTGCTGTAAACACTGGAAATAACCGCGTGGGTCTCTACTGCGCATGGGCGTTGAGCAACAACGGCTCCGTATCCGGCTCGCGCAGATTACATGGCACCATTGTCTGCGAGTTTTGGCGAGTATCCAAAACGGAAACACAATTTCAGCGTTGCCAATAGGACAACACGTTATCGTGCCAAAACGGCGTTTCTTTTTAACTTGGACAGCAAACGTAATCATTCAGCAACAAAAACGTTGCTGTATTCACCAGTGTAACCATGGCCTTAGTTTAGCCGCAGCTACAGGTTTACTCTGGTCAGGTGGTCAGGAATGCGACAACAGACATCAGTTGATCACAACACTCTTCAACACAGACGATACGTTTCGAACAAAAGTTTGTTACAATCATTTTCATATATAACGCTACTTGGGACAGCTCTGCTGTAAACACTGGAAATAACCTCGGTTACTATGCCCACATGCACCCACTGTAACCGGGATGCGCGCAAAACTTCACCCTGGACTCCGGTTTTCAAAGACCGCGGTTGCAGTGTAGCAAAACCCCGGTTGTGTGTGGGCGAACAGTGCAACTTCGCACATACAATCACGGTTACATAAAACCCAGCGTTCGTGTGGACAGGGCCTTAGATGTCGGTGATAGTAGTGTTGCTATAAAACAGGCGAAACAGTTGGTAAGTATGTACATATACGTGTAATAAAACACAAATATGTACATCATGCAATAGCAACTGGGGTACATAAGAACATTTTGAAAGATTGAAAATAGAATAGAGCTGATAACGGATCCATTTGAGGTAAGGGGGCGATGTAGAGAGGGTCGTATCCTCTTGGCCATCACCACGGGGCGTCCACCATTTTGGTCATCACCACGAGACGTCCACTCACAGGGAGACGGGGACAGGCGTTAGACAGTTTGCGTGTTTGTGATGGGCGGCCATAGCAATAGATACATGTAGTAAGCATATATGTGAATAGAATAGATACATGTTGTAAGCATATAGGTGAATAGAATCAGAGTATAATAAGAGAATTGTGAAATTAGGTAATGAATAGAACTAAGAACAACTGCAAGCGTATGTATACAGGATGGGATACAAGATGATGGCTCAGGGCCATATGCCCCGGGGGGCAGGAGAAACCACTCAGAATAAGTCAAGGCAGAGCAGGTATGGTTCGACGCTGCAGGTCAGACAGAAGGAGGTATGAAGCTGATCCATGATCTCAGTGGTGCACATAACCAATGTGGGGGTAGAACAGTCACTGCAATCTTGGCCATCACCCCGAGACAATTATAAAAATGCAAGTATGAAGAAGAGTAGAAGCTACAGGACATTCAAAGATGGGTTGCAATTGTCTGCTTTGTGAAAATTCAAGATTCAAGATTCAAGAGGTGTATTTGTCACATACATACCAGGGCATACAGTGAAATGCGGGTGGCCATGCCTGCTTTGATTGTGCAATAATACTAAATAATAAAATAGACATAATAAACAGGTAATAAAAATAGTCATAAAATAGACATGATAAAATGGACATGTTAAAGTCCTGAAATAATGCAATACAATGTTAGCTACGAATGAATGCACTGGGTCCTATGTACACTACTATACAATATACAGTTTTTACTCTATCTAGATTTTGCCATATATATGAATAGTTCAAATCTGTAACTGCGTCAAACAGCGACCTCTAGCTAAAAGGGGCCTGTTTGGTATTGCACTTTGTTTACTTGTTTGTTTTGCTATGACGTGTGGAGTGTGTGACTGCTACTCTGTGTGATCACTCTCATGTGTGTTATTATGGACAGACCCAACTATTGTATGTTACACATAGAGTCATAGGATGAAAGAGCCGGTTCACTGAGAACATAATCTCTGGCTTTGAAGATGCAAGGATAAATTATATGTCGGTGGAGCGTGTGTGTTTGACTATGCGTGAGTGTGTGTGTGTGTTCATGTGTGTATGTAATGTGTGTTTCACGGTGTGTGTGTGTGTGTTTCTGTGTGTGTGTGTGCTTGCGTACTTGTGCAAGCATTTGACTGCACCTCATGGTGTGTGTGTGTTTGTGCGTACTGTGTGTTTAACTGTGCATGCATGTGAGTATGTATTGTGCATATGTGCGTATGTATTGTGTAGGGTGTGTGTGTGTGTGTGTGTGTGTGTGTGTAACACGTATTTGAGCTTAAAAAGCATGCTCTCTGAATATTGACTCTCCACATTGTATTTGTCCTGTCGGCTGTTCTCTTTCATTCCTGTTTGCTGAAGGAAAACGAGGGAGGCGAAAAGAGAGGGATGAATATGGCTGGGGGTGGGGGGAGAGAAAACAGCATCAGGAGCACCAGACGCCCCTGTCAGCGAGGAGCACCGACAGATAGTGGCCAAATATTGACTCTGCTGTCTTGTCTACTCCCCAGGAGGCGCGCTTAATGAAAGACAAGGGGTATTTAGAGCAGGCGGAGCCTCGCAATTACCACTCTCCTCAGAGCACACAGTAGCTGGTGTACAAACATTCCTCCACTGTGAGGGGGGGGGGGGGGGAGTGTGTGTGTGCGTGTGTGTGTGCGTGCGTGTGTGTGTGTGTGTGCGTGTGTGTGTGTGCGTGTGTGTGTGTGTGTGTGTGTGTGTGTGTGTGTGTGTGTGTGTGGCGGGGGGCTAGTGAGTGAGTGAATGTGTATTTGCATGCACTCCTCTCTCCCTCTGTATCTCTCTTTCTCTCTCTCCCTGCATTTACATGTGTTGCCCCTCCCTGTGTGTGTGTGTGTGTGTGTGTGTGTGTGGGGGGGGGGGGGGGGGGGGGGGGGGGGGGGGGGGTAGCCTTCATTATGTAAACAGTGTTTACGTTGGCCGTTGAGAAGCCCTGAGGGTTGTTAGACTCAGACCATCATCAGCCAGCATTGAAGCACAGAGCCTTCAGCTACAGCCTGGCCCACTCAATACACACACACACACACACACACACACACACACACACACACACACACACACACACACACACACGCACACACGCACGCACGCACGCACGCACGCACACACACACACACACACACACACACGTGCACGCGCACACGAGCACACACACACACGCACGCACGCACACAGACAGGCACACACACACGTTTGTGTGTGTCCGTCTCTGTCTCTCTCCCTATCGCTCTCCCTCCTTCTGTCTGTCTCTCTCTCTATCCCCCCCCCTACCCCCCCCTCTCTATCTCCCTCCCCCTCTATACCCCCTCCCCCCATTCTCTCTGTCTGCCGTTGGTAGTCGTGGGTCAGTCAGTTAGGGGAGTAGCAGACAGATAAGACAGATAAAGGAAGGAGTCTTGCTGCTGATTGTCAGTTTGTACGGAAGAGACTAATCTCTGACACTGTTTACCCCTTGACCACACACACACACACACACACACACACACACACACACACACACACACACACACACACACACACACACACACACACACGCACGCACACACAAGATAACGTACTCAAGATAACTCTTGTGCCTAACGGGGTTGGGGGGGGGGGGGGGGGGGTAGTGGCAGTTTTAGCCACTAACATTATAACAAACTGCACAATAGCTTGGTTTTTGGGCAGGCGGCCATGAGGTTCCTATCCAAAGAACACATTCCCTGTATGTCACAGAATACCCTATACTATACATAAGCCAGTACAACTGCCCCCAAAAAAACGTGGGCACTGACTGCACTCCGAGTCATTTCTCCAAATGTAATCAAAATCATACTTGTCCAAAGGCAAAGGCTTTTCCACACAGACATTGGGGCTGTTTCTCCTCTGGAACGTATAGCATGTCTAGTCCCTGTAATCAGATGAATACTGAGCTTGTATGGACGTCTAATTGGAACTGGCAGCAAATGAATGAGCAGGAGCCAGGAGTTTTGGGGGAAAATAGGAATCAAGAGATTGAGAGAGGCACGTAATTGCCCCAGGGCACATTCAAACATCGGAACACCGACACCCCTACCCCCCCCACGTCCCCCGCCCCCGTCCCCCGCCCCCTCCCCCCCTTCCTCCATTGCTCCTGTCAGAGCTGGGGACAGTGAACAGTAGCCAGCAGGCAGCGCGGCCAGGAGGGAATCGAACCCACGCTGCCCCTGATGGGTCGTATGGGTTGTCGCTCTGCCAGGCGCTGGCGATCCCCATCGGCATGGCAGAGGAATGTGTTCGCATATATTATAGTGGAAATAACCGGCGTTCACAGGAGACCCCGTAGGTCCACCGCTGCCCCGGCCAAGCAAGTCTGGCTGCCCTCAACCAAGCCAACCGACCAACTGTCACATTCAGCCGGCCGTGTGCGTGTGCTTGTGCGTGCGTGTGTGTGCTTGTGCGTGTGTGTGTGTGCGTGTGTGTGCGTGGGTACATCCACCCCAACACACTAATGGACACACGTGTACGTGTGGACTCATGCACAGGCCTGGTTCCGTACATTCCTCAAGCAGCGAGGATGGGGTTTACAGATGCGGATGTGGTTGGATGTTCAGAGCGGTTGCGTGCTCCGGCTCCCATCCTGCGTCTGTTGCCACGGTGCCCAGGCCCACTCTGCGTGACACTGGTCGGAGTTTCTACATGAATGAGGCTCAACCTCGCTCTTTATGAATCAGCAGTGGCACCTGCAAGTAGACTAGCTAAGAGTATAGTCTCTCTCTCGCTCTCTCGCTCTCTCTCTCTCTCTCTCTCTGCCCACCTCAAAATGTTTAAAAAAGGGTCTCAGAAGTGAAGTTACTTGCTCATTAGATAACCAACTTACTGATTTACATCCACACACACACACACACACACACACACACACACACACACACACACACACACACACACACACACACACACACACACACACACACACACACGCACGCACGCACGCACGCACGCAC
>NC_140176.1:57077919-57127919 GCF_963971535.1 Notolepis coatsorum
ACACGCGCACACACACACACACACACACACACGCATGCACACACGCACGCACGCACGCACACACACACACACATGCACACATGCACGCACACACACGCACACACACACACACACACGCATGCATGCACGCACGCACACACACACACACACACTCATGGCAGTGGACACATACACACAGACACACACACACACACACACACACACACACACGCACACACACACACACACACACACACACTCATGGCAGTGGACACATACACACACAGACACACATACATACAAGCAGGCAGGCAGGCAGGCACGCACACACACACACACACACACACACACACACACACACACACACACACACACACACACACACACACACACACACACACACACACACACACACACACACACACACACACACACACACACACACACACACACACACACACACACACACACACACACACACACACACACACACACATGGCAGTGAAATGTGTGATCTGCAGCCCTAGGTACTCTACACTCACACACGCACACACACTCACACACACACACACACACTCACACACGCACACACACTCACACTCACACTAACACACACTCACACACACACTCACACACGCACACATACTCACACACGCACAAACACTCACACACGG
This sequence comes from Notolepis coatsorum, assembly GCF_963971535.1. Classification (NCBI taxonomy): domain Eukaryota; kingdom Metazoa; phylum Chordata; class Actinopteri; order Aulopiformes; family Paralepididae; genus Notolepis; species Notolepis coatsorum. The sequence goes on from NC_140176.1 coordinate 57,078,573, forward strand.
CATGTTGCGTGCTCTCACTGTGTTTAGTCTTAAAAGGACCATGAAAACACCCCTCCTTTGAAGCAAAGCAATGCCTTCCAGCATGGTCCCAGCCCTGGGTTTAGAGAGCTTCCGAGCTGCCTATATGGATCCAGTTAGAGAGCCTCGCTGCATGAACGTTCATATTTAGTCTTTATGGGCATGTAAAACATTCTGTTTATATTATAACGCACCGCCGGACGGTCTATTAGCCATAATAGGCTTCTTGGCAAACCGCCAAATAATGCATAAAGTAAACAATGTATCTATTCATCCAATAGCAGCGGCGCTGGTACAGTGGGATAACAGAGGAGCATTGAGACGCGAGGCGATAAAAGTGGCTTAGTAATAATCCAGTGTCTAGAATTGAGTTAGCCTTGTGCGGAGCCCCAAGCTGCGTGGAAGGAACACATGAAACATATGATTTGTGAAATGGATTTACATCATAATGGCGGCTCAGATTGCTTACAGTGATCTTAGGGGGCAGGAGGAGGGGGATGGGGGGCGAGCCATTCTCTCTTTAACAAGATATATGTTGTTATGTTCTCTCTATGGCAATGCTACCACTGCTTGATCCGGAGACGAGAGTCTTTGAACTGGGTTAGGGCTTCTCTTTGAATGACATAGCAAGGCAAACATGCAAGCCATTCCAAGTAACGTCGAGTGTCTGCTAGTCAAAGAAATAACAGAAAATATTGGTTCAAGCTGGTTGGACTATTACGGAGGATGTAGCACAGTGTGGTTCCTGACTACAGAGGCTTGGTGCTCTGCCTTTAAAGGTCCCCTCCACACAAAAAAAAAACTGTTTTTCTGCAGTTAACTCCTCCGCATGACTTTGACTATACGGATTGTTATTTGTACAGGACTTGTCATCAGAGTGCCCTTTTCACATTCTTCCACTGGAGGGGGGGCAGGGGCTTTTCGGTACTTACGCAAAATCTGAACCGCCTGTGTGACACAAACTAATCCACGGGAACTATATCGAGGTCGCTATTGCTCAGCTTGCCACACTGTCATCCGGGAAATTGCTAATGTGAAATGCTAACGTGAAACTTTTACATTTTTCTCTCAGCGAATCTCTTGGTTAAAACAAGATTGTGTGGAGCTAAGAAGTGTTGCGTTTGGGTGAAATACATTATTGGCGAATCGTTTAGGTGGAAAAAGAGAAAGTTACACGGCTTGGGGGAAGATGTGAGGGGGAAGCGGGACGGGGCGTTCAAAGATCCTTGCATTCTCAATGAGGGCAAAGGTGTAGGTATGCTGCTAAGACATTTCCAGTAGTTTATTGAACATTTGTTTCTGGAAAAACCAGACCAAACTAATTGTTATTCAATATAGAAAATGTTTTAAGTGTTAAAAACAATGGTCCTCATTCTCGGACGGACATACGTAAAAGTTACCAAGGAATTCCTTTGTAACTCGATTTACGTACTTATTATCGGCATTCTCGAACGGCTTCTTATTGTAAATTCGTTGTAGGATTTACCGTACTTTTCGCACTATAAGCCGCACCTGACTATAAGCCGCAGCAGCTAAATTGAATGATGTGTACATATATAAGCCGTACTGGACTATAAGCCGCAGGTGTTTTAATGTTTAATTACCATATTGTAATTAGCATTGGGACACAATACTGTCGGACAAATAACAAGAATTAACTCATTTACAAGTTGTATTAAGTTTAGCAAATAAGGGAACAGATAAATAACATTTCAATGTAGTCAAAAAAGCAATATTTTGATTTTTACATTTTCGGGTTTGGTCACGTCGAGTCACATATAAGCCGCACCGTTATATAAGCCGCAGGGTCGAAAAATGGGGGAAAAAGCCACGGCTTATAGTCCTAAAAGTACGGTATGTAGGATTTACAAACTCGTCGTAAGTCGGATAGACCGGTGTGCACCCGTGTTTTCAACATCTTTCTCTGGGACAAGTCATTGGGTACTACAGAGATTTGTTGAATTAAATAATTATAATGACAATAAATACGACAATATTTGTATCATTAACAATTATGTTTTGCATTTATAGTCTTGACTCATTACACACTAGGGGTGTAACGGTACACAAAAACACGGTATGGTACGTACCTCGGTTTTGATGTCAAGGTTCGGTACGGTTTTCGGTACAGTGGGGGAAAGTTTTGCTTTCCATGTTCCACTCAGGGGTGATGTAGTGTGCAGTAACTAATTGTACTTGTAGGGCTGTCAACGACTTGACGGTCGTTAGTGGTTAACATACCGTTGTATTCGTTCGGTACACTACACAGCCATTCGGTACGGTACGGTACACACTGAAACTTGTTCGGTTCGGTACGGATACGTGTACCTTTACACCCCTATTACACACACACACAAACACTGCAAACTAAATAAATAACAACTAAACTGATCACCGCAGATATAGCTACTGTATAGTGGAATATACTGTATTAATATGCCATATACTGTCTTCTTCTCTATGATTTTGATCACGCCTCATTCACCTTATAAGGAGCTGGCGGGGTATGTCTGTATGCAAATTCAGGTGAACGAGAATGCGCAGTTTAAGAATGAGTGACGTATTTCATTCATGGGATGGGAACCCAGCTGCGAAGATTTTGGCCAATTACAGAGACAGTTTCACGCGTTCAGGAATCAGGAGGAAGATTTTCATAAATCAGTTGGTACGACATTTTTACCAAGATATTTACAAAGGTACAACACGTTCAAGAATGAGGACCAATGTGTGATGTAATTCCCGACATGACAGGAAATTACATCTCTGGTGGACGTTTGGGCTCGTTGTCTCTAATGTTGTTGTTACCGTAGCTACCTACTAATTATGTTCTAGCTGAACAACTTGGGAGGTTCATTTCTGTGCTTGAAGCTGATTTTCTGAAGACCAAATTGTGAAAGCACCCTATAGGGTAGTAAGGCAAAGCACTGTTCAATGATGAACAGTATTCACAGGGTATCATCTGTGATTCATGACATGATTACATCATAGAAACATTTCAATGCTTAAAATATATATATAATGTATACAAAAAAAAATTAAATTTTTTTGACACATTTGGAACAAAGATTACATTCTACACTGATATAGACGGATATTATCCAAATAGCTGCCATGCAATCTCAACACAACTGAAAATACATTTCCAAAGGGAATCACATAGGGGGCGGAAAGTATAGGTGGCTCAGGGACTATCCTATATTTAGAGCCTTTACACAAGAAAACCACACCCGCATTTCTACCACACCTGTTGAAAAACGTTGGGTGTGGTTGTATTTCGCTCTGCCTCCTTTTGTAAACAAGGGATAATTATAAGCGCAGCGTTTGCCTCTGTGTGTGTGTGTGTGTGCCGGTCGCCTTCGGAAGTTTGATCAGAATGTTTCGCATGTCACAGGCGGCATCGTTTATGAGTGCTGGGACCGGGTGCCTGTTATTCAAGACCAGCCACTAGTTATGCAGGTATTTTGACCATCCGGTCATCATGGAGCCTGTAACCTCCTACTTCCTCTCCATCACCATGTGATCAAGTGGAGGAGAGGAAATCACAGAAGTGGTGCGTGGCGACGACAGCGTCGACGGTGAATCTCGCCTCCATCTCCATCTCCATCTGTTTGACATCCGCATTTGTTGATTATTAGCTTGCGGCTCTTTAGCCAATCAGCTGCGGCTCCCTGGCCCCCAAATCTTTTATTTAATTTTTTTTTACTTTTTCTTTTCTTTTTTTTTCTTATTTTGGAGATCGATGTCATACTGTGACACTGAAATGAAAAAATATTTCATCAACTAAGATATTTAGTCAACAAAAATATTTCATCAACTAAAATATACAGTATGTCACACCCCGCGTCTCTCCCTGCCGTCTGCAAGTGGCTAATCTTGAGTTTCCGACCCCCCAGTAAGCTAACCATGGATAAATCCAAAAAAAGGAAAATCTGAGGAAAATAGAGGGTTTAATTCAGCGTGGACAGATTAATTTGCTTTCATGACTAACGATGCAGGCTTACCTGTATGCCTGATATGTGGTGCGAAATTTGCGAACAATGAAAAATTTACTTTTTATTTTATAGATTTTCCACAAATAAGGGAAGGACTCTAATAGAGCTGCATAGTTCAGGGTTTTATTTCAAAGTATGTCTACAGATGCCAGTGTTTTTTCTCCTTTTCTGTGTTTTATTTCAAAGTAGGTCTACACAGCCAGTATTATTTCTCCTCTTCATAAGAGTTTGAGGTTTTCCTTTGTTATAACAGGTAAAAACAGCAATAAAAAGTCTAAATTTTTCTTTTTGTTGCTTTATAATCCCATTAATGCAACAAACTGTGTGCTATAAGTCTAAAGTATAATAAATCGCAAATTACTTTGGGTATGCAATTGTCAGGTGTTTTATGCTAAATGTGGGGTATGCTTGGGGATATATAAAATGTTATACACTGTGTTATCTTCATTTTAAGGATTAAATAGGTTGTGCGGCTCCCTGAGCATTTTATTTTGTGGGAGGGGGGAAAAGTGTCTCTTTTGATAGTAAAGGTTGCTGACCCCTGGCTTGGTCTCTCGAGTCTTTATACGTGTATCACTGTACTTATTAATACTAAAACTCTGTACATGATCCGATTAGCACTATACTCAGTATTACTAATTTATATATTTTATACCCAGTTTAATCATCATTGTATATTACTATTGCACTTGTTCAGAAGGCTCAGGAGGTAGAGCGGTCGTCTGGTAATCAGAAGGTTCCCGGTTCGATTCCCGCTTTTCCCGACAGTGTGTCGAAGTGCCCTTGAGCAAGACTCTAAACCCCTAACTGCTCCCGATGAGCAGGTTGCCTCCGCCATGAACGTGTGAGTGAATGGGTGAACGTGAGGCATAAATGCAGTCCATTTATTTATAATGACAATACATTTAAATTGTATCTAATCTAATCTAATGAGCTGGTCGCTGACAGCAGCTAGAAACTGCCTTTATCCATCGATGACAAATATCCACTTGAAACTGAAGTATAGTAGGTATAGCAGGCATAGGCCTGTCCAATGATGTTTATCACCAATGCTGCCAAACAGTGACCTCTAGGCAAAGGAGTGACCTCTAGGTCACATTGTTTACATTTCTTTATTTTGGTCTAATGTGTGGGTTCGATTTCGGGTGAGGGGTTGCTATTGCTGATCACACCTCAGGCTCTCCGAAGAGAGGTCTGGAGAAATTCACATGTATAATAATTGACAAAACTCCAGACCAAAACAAAATATTTAAAACAAAGTATCTCTTTTGCCTAGAGGTCGCTGTTCAATGACATTACAGATTATACCTGGATGTCAAATAAAGCCCATTTCATAATAATTACCACAGTCCGTCTTTTTGGGGCAAGCCTTTGAAATGAACAAAGTAGCGCTGGTCTGTGACAGTGTCTCAAAAGCTGTGACAGCTCTGAGGATCACTGTCTCCCATCGGACACCATCAACGATGATCTCAGCAGTAGGAGGCTCTCAGGCCACAGAAAGGCCTGCTGGTGGTGTTCTGAGGGCGTAGCGCTACCAGTGCGACCTCTCTGATGCTTGATAAGACCGTCTACAGAGAGGCAGACAGAGGTACAAGCTGAGCTCGAGCCCTGAAGGGAGGGACGCACAAACAGGGCCGTGTTTTAGAGAGGCCGCTTAGTCATATCAGATAAACACATATATCACAAACTCCCTCTTTCTCTCTCATTCTCTCCCCGCCTGAGAAATAACAAGTAGTATATCGTGAATGTATGCGAAATACATTGGCGCATGTACATACCCCCCCCCCCCCACAACACACACACACACGCACGCACACACGCACGCACGCAATCACACACACACACACACACACACACACACACACACACACACACACACACACACACACACACACACACACACACACACACACACACACACACACACACACACACACACACACACACACACACACACACACACACACACACAGAATGGAGTGAGGGCGTCTGGATATCTTTGGCCCATGTGTATCAGGCAGGCGGAGGTCTGTGAATGCGGATAGGAGTGGCGGACGCTTGTCCCCGGGGGGAGTCAGCCATTCCCCTAGTTTGTCTGGAGATAAGACGCCTGGAACACTCACTCTAAAAAAATCCCACTCTCTCTCTCTCTCTCTCTCTCTCTCTCTCTCTCTCTCTCTCTCTCTCTCTCTCTCTCTCTCTCTCTCTCTCCCTCTCTCCCCTCTGGCTGTACTGGCCTCTATCTTTGGCCCGCTTAATAACTCAATAATATCGGTCATAATTTTTCAAATAGGATCATACCGTGTTAAAATAATGATATCGTGATACGTCCCAGTACATTGTTCCGTTGTCTAAATTAATAATGTCTCACAAAATCAGATCAGAAATATTGTAGGGAATAATGATTTGGAAGGTTTTATAGGGTTCTTGGCTCAGTTCAATGCCGTGGTGTAATTTCTTCCATATCCCCTGGCCCAACTCCATCTCACCGCCTCTATACCGATCTACCTCTCTCTCTATGTTCCTGGTGTCCTCTCTCCTCTCCTTCTTCAGCATCTTCCCTGTTCCTCTCTTCTCTTCTCTCTCCTCTCTCCTCTCCGCCCTCGCTCCATCTCAGGGCAACAGTGGTTCAGGAGGTAGAGCGGTCATTTGGTAATCGGAAGGTTCCTGGTCCGATTCCCACTCCTCCCGGGCAGTGTGTCGAAGTGTCCTTGAGCAAGACACAGTTAACCTCTAATTTCTCCCGATGAGCAGGTTGGCACCTTGCATGGTTGCCTCTGCCGTTGGTGTGTGAATGTGTGAGTGAATGGGTGAATGTGAGGAACAAAATTGTAAAGCGCTTTGGATAAAAGCTGCTATATAAATGCACCATTTACCATTTACCATTGTATCTCCTTCTGTCAGCACACAGAGCATTGCAGGTCCCGGAGAGCGTGAGGATAGACATGACAGCATCACAGAGCTGTTTTCTCCCCCATAAAACGAGGCCATGCTTTATTTCGGGGTTTTATTCCTTGACAGTTTCCCCCAAAATGCTGCATACCAAATTTAGGCGGCTTTTTTTTGCTTGTCTTATTTTGTCTACACAATCTTGCCGTGGCGTCCATCTTTTTCCACCACAGTGCAATCGTTTCTCATCCTTGTGATCGTGAAAATGCCAACAAAAACAGGAGACGAGAGAATGCCGGAGAGGAGTGAAACCCCTGACTGTTTGTTTTGTGAAATAAAAAAGACAAGGCCCCCCCCCCCCCCCCCGCTCCCTCCCTCCCTCCCCCCGACTGAAAAGGGGAGGACCAGGACGTGACAGTGGCTGAGTTTATGCGCTGTGGCGGCATGGCAAATCCCACCATGTTTTTTCGGTTGGAGTTGGGGCTCCAGAACGATGACCCCAGACTCACCTCTGCGCGCTACGCTGGGTCCAGGGATCCCGCTCGGCCTCAATAATGAGATCATTACCAACAGTTAATTAAAAGCGATGCGTCTTCTAAAACTTTGCCCCATATCGCATTGTGTCCGAACAATTGCGTTCATTGTGGACGTCCGAGGATGAAAGGACGAGCCAAATGGAGGAGAACGCCCATTGTCCTCCTCCTGAGAAACTGTCTTCCCTCGATTTTCGCCTTTCAATGAATTCATTGTGTGTGCATCAGGGTCTGAGGCAGGCCTCCAGGGTTCAGAGGGACGGTGCCGTGCCGTGCCGCGTCGTGCCCTGCCCCGGTGTCACAGGGCTGGGGCCTGGGGATGGAGAGAGTCCTGGGACTGAGGGGTGTATGTGTGTGTGTGTGTGTGTGTGTGAGTTGGGGGGGTTGGTAGGGAAGTCCAGAGGGGCCACCGTAAACACTACTGTAACCCCCAGAGAACCACAGCCACAGAGAGCAGTCTGGTGGACAAGTTATACAAAGCGTCACGGGTCAGACTTACCCTTCACTGGGGGTATTTTCTGAATTCCAAAGAATCGTACTTCCTAAACCGCTAGATAACATATAACAATATAACAATAACTGATAACAATATCAGTCCACTGCACCACTTACACTCCCCACCTGTTTTCTATCACATTAGCCAACATTTCAGACGATAATGGTCCTCAGACATTATCACACGATTGCGACATGTTCAGGGACACCCCTCTCCTTCCCTGCGATGAATGAGTCCTGTGTCGTTTTTTTGCATAATGAAAACACTCTATACAGTAGTGAAAAGCATAATCTGGTGCATATTTGCCGTGTGAGAACGTTTCCCTCCAGACCCCATCCTCCCTTCCATCTTCCATCCCCAACCACCCCCACCATCACCCAGGATCCCCCCCCTCAACCACCCCCACCATCACCCAGGACCCCCCCCCAACCACCCCCACCATCACCCAGGATCCCCCCCCAACCACCCCCACCATCACCCAGGACCCCCCCCGCCCAACCACCCCCACCATCACCCATGACCCCCCCCCCCAACCACCCCCACCATCACCCAGGATCCCCCCCCAACCACCCCCACCATCACCCAGGACCCCCCCCCCCCCCAACCACCCCTACCATCACCCAGGACCCCCCCTCCAACCACCCCCACCATCACCCAGGACCCCCCCCCCCCCAGCATGATAACACCCGAGGACATATGTTCCATAACTCCGCCGCTTAGACGGAGGTTTTCATTTAGTTATCTGCTGTGTTCGCTCAGTCGTTCCACCCCGAGGCCTTGGAAGAAGCATGAATCTTCCAGACGAGTATAGTCACGGTTATCTGCTGCTCCGGTGCCACTCATCCTATCACTGAAGAGAGAGAGAGAGAGAGAGAGAGAGAGAGAGAGAGAGAGAGAGAGAGAGAGAGAGAGAGAGAGAGAGTCTGCGACCTTGACAGGGCCCTGAAAGGACACTATCTGTCTTGTCTCCATGGCTCGAACAGCCTGCCAGGACATATATACTGTTATCAGGGAAGATGGCGAGGGAGTAAGAGAAGATAGAGAGAGTGTGCATGAGAGAAAGAGAGAGTATACTTTGGTGATAAGCACCGGTGATATGGAATAATTGGACCAGATATTATTCATGGGGGTGGACAACAGACAGAATGACATGTTGCAACATGGAGATACCTACAGTAGGTTACAGCAATGACCCTATAGCCTAGATCTGTAAAGAATGGTGAGCTAACAATGTATTTATACTAGTGGGACTTGATTAAACATTTTAATCGAATTAATTAGACTTTATAGTTAATTAAATTAATCACATTTTAATCGCATATCAATATTTGATGCGAAAAGCTAAATCTTTCAATTAAAATGGATTTTGATATACGAGTGAATCAATGAATATACATTATACATAAGTTTAAGCAGCAAAATCCTGTATTAACTACTACACAGACCAACAGATCAATGCAATTTTTAACAAAGTGTAAAAAACAATTTCTTTTGGAATAATACATTTACATTTACATTTTGTCATTTAGCTGACGCTTTTATCCAAAGCGACTTACAAGTTTTGTACAACAAGACAGCAGGAAGGGTACAACAGTTAGTATATTAGGACAAGTGCATGCCAGTAAGGTTAGTTAAGGTTAGAGTTTTTTTTAAATGTATTTATTTCTTTTATTTCAGATAATGATTGAAGAAGTGCGTCTTTAGTCTATGGCGAAAGATTGGACGGGTTTCGGCTGTCCTAACTGTGGTGGGAAGTTCGTTCGTTATATATATAGTTTCGAGGTAAAAGTAAAACCCAGTGCTTTCAAGTACATTCCAGAACAGTTGGGCATTAAAAAAAAAACTCTTTTCTCTTTTTCTCTCAATTTCTCTTATTTTTTCAGTATTCTGTATGAACAAACCACATTAAGAAAAAAAGTTATTTGCGATTTATTATACTTTATATATTATACTTATAGCACATGAGTCTGGTCTCCTTTGTAAGGTAACATTCTTCTTACATAATAAAGAAAAATCATCATGCAATTAAATGCATAAATTCTTTTCTGTAGTTAATTAATCAAAATTAATGCGATAAAGTCCCAGCCCTAATTTATACAGGAGAGTAGACAAAACAAGTGCGGCATCGACATACATAATATGAATTACAACGATATCTGGAATTATAGATATGATGTAATGTATGTAATGACGTAGACAGTTGTGAGTGTGCATGTGTGTAGAGAGAGCGAGAGCGAGAGGGGGTAGTGTGTGTAGATAGATATGTCTGGGAACGAAAGCGCTTTACAATTAGTTCCTCACATTTTACCCATTCACTCGCACATTCACACACCGACGGCGGAGGCAACCATGCAAGGTGCCAACCTGCTCATCAGGAGCAATTAGGGGTTAAGTGTCTTGCTCAGGGACACATCGACACGCTGCCCGGGAGGAGTGGGAATGGAACCGGCAACCTCCGGATTGCCAGATGTCTGCTCTACCTCCCGAGCCACTGTGTGTGATAGTAAGAGAGACAGAGAGAGAGGGAGAGGTGTGTGTGTGTGTGTGTGTGTGTGTGTGTGTGTGTGTGTGTGTGTGTGTGTGTGTGTGTGTGTGTGTGTGTGTGTGTGTGTGTGTGTGTGTGTGTGTGTGTGTGTGTGTGTGTGTGTGTGTGTGTGTGTGTGTGTGATAGTAAGAGACAAAGAGAGAGGGAGAGGTTTGTGCATGTGTGTGTTAGAAAAAGAGAAGTGTGTTGGTAAACTTCCCCATCAACCAGCATTCAGAAGGAGAGCAACACAGTCGTGGTGATGAAATAAGAAGTGATTAAATATCACGCTGAACGATTGTTGATCAGAGGCCGTACGCGAGACAAGTACGGATCCCAGCCTCGAGGCCTCATTAACGCCAGACATAGATTAGGGAGACCAGTTCTGTTGTTATTCCTTCAAAATCACACAAACCGCAACCCGCTATCTTTGTCTCGCCCGCAGCTCACAGGGTCACTTTCAACGGTATTGGTGATGATTGTAGATGAGGAAATCACATGACGAAGAAACCAAACTGCACATGAACTCGTATCGGATTTCAACTGAAGAGGGGAAGGAAAACCACACCAAGTAAACACATAAAAGCTACATGACATACCAGGAAGGGGAATGCGGAACAGTGGACATGGGGAAGAATTATTTTATTATAGGCTTGGTGACAGGTACGAACAAAACATCCTCTTTAAGCTGTAATTTATTGCCCCAGAGACATTGTTATAATGGCATGTGTTCACATCCTACATTGTGAACGAAGCAGGTTTTCACACTGCGTTTTTTTGGCACGCTGCCATGCGATGTACGGTATCTTGCTTCTATTCACATTGTGACTAGAATGAGGATGCACGGAAATAAGCGTGAGCAGCAGCCAGTCAATGTCGGTCTCAGCCTGTATCTTTCTTGCTTTCTCTCCTCCCTGCTCGGAAGGAGCGATTGCCTTTTTCGACGGTGTGTCTCGCTGTCTCAAATGCTTCTTCAATCAATATCTGAAAAAATATATAATAATAATAATAATAATAACCTTCTTACTGTCATGCACTCGTCCTAATATACTAACTTACACTGTAGCACTCAACACTTTGATGAACATTGTTACTCAGCTGATAGAGTTGTACCCTTCCTGCTGTGTTGTTGTACAAAACTTGTTAATGCGCGCTAGCTAAATGCACCGTGCGAATGCAGCCCTTTGCTTCTCGCGCCTGACATCGAGAGGGAGGACGGTGCCACAGAGAGAGCGATGTGTGGAATGCCCAACAGCTCCTCCGCGAGCTCCTGTCTCTTAACCCCGTGTGATGGGCTTCTGGCGGCCTGTCTGGGGAGGCAGCAAGGTGAGTGCAGGTCTTTTGTCATTCCTCGCATTCTCCTCTGTTACAGAAACAGGCCTGCGACTCAGCTCGGCGCCTCGTCACCTCCCGTCGCCCCCACAGGTGTGTAATTAGGCCTAATCATCCTGTTCAAACAGCATGTTGACAAGATTTACAACCAATCGCTGAGGCCCTTTCCAGCTGCTGCATTACAACAATGCAGACCAACTCGCCATCTCTGCCTAGGTGTGAAATCAGGTTCCAAGTTCATAGCCCTTCACTCAGATGCATGGGTTTTCAGTAATGATATTCTAAAGTCCCCATGAACATGTGATCGTGTTTCACTTTCCTGATTTGAAGGGTCTCAGAATGAAACTGGCTGTTTGGCCCTGCCGGTGGTGCTTAACGCCAGCAGGGTCTTCATTTGATCATTGGTTATCTGTTATTGATAACCAATGGGAAGAATGTTGGTATTGATAACTAATAGGAATAATGTTTTGATTGCAGGTGGGAAGCTGGATTATCTAAACTTGTATTATTATTTATATTACATTTACATTTAGTCATTTAGCTGACGCTTTTATCCAAAGTGACTTACAAGTTCTGTTTCGTTATGGCTCTGCTCAGCATCATACTGCACTGTACTTCACTTCGTGCACGAGCACTGAATAAAAAATTCCACCATGTACCTTTACATCCCAACATTCGTCTGGCCACACCCCCATCCGCTTACCTTCATAAGCAGGTGTGTGGTCACCTACTCGCCTCCTTCTTCACTTTCACCACAAGGAAGTGCCTTCGGTAGATCCCCACTTGACGAGGTTGTTAGTAGAAGAAAGTTGGAAAACAAAAGAACCGGAAGATACGTTGACATCATATCTTTCTCTCTCACTATTTTCGGGAAAATACGGCGATATTGTCTTCGTTATTGGAGTGTCTGGAAGATGATGATCATTCTGACCTTCAAACGGCTTTTTCGTATTGGGAGCTCACGCCGGTGACATGCTCCCCAGCTACAGTCCTCCTTGCTGCAGCTGGATGGGGTTGCCCTCCGGCCACACAGCTGGACTGTGGGAAACAACGACTGTTGTGAGAAGCGGTTGTTTCCAGGATGGGGTACGTACTTGTTACATTCAAGCCTAACATATGGCTCGTCAAAGCCTTGAATGCGACGTGGTGGACACAGGACACTGGACAAAAGTGTATCAAAAATAACTATTTATTTACAACTAACTAAATGGACAGAAATAGTGGGAGCTGGGTGTTCCAGACTCCAAAGTTAAATAACAAAACTATAAGCAAAAAGGAAGAACAAGCCGAATGTACAACAAAAACAATGAGAGCAGGTGAGACGCTGGAGCGCAGAGACATCTCCTGTGAAGTGGGGGAGAGTTGACTGCTGCCTGCACTCTGCATTTGTAGGGCGTGGTGCCTCATCACCACACCTGTGATCAATTAAAAAGCGGCCATTTTAAACACAAGCAAAATGACAACAGAAGTGTGTATCAATTAAACCACCAATTAGTGACAGCACACTTAACCACAATGTGAATATGCACCACAGACAGTAAGTATCCCTCCACCATGTGAAAGTAATACGTAACACCCCCACACCGAAGATTTATGTTCTTCTCCCAACTATAGCCCAAAGAAACCACCACCAAGAGAACGAACATAAATAAATAAGGGGATACTTACCAACCTTACCAAAAAAAATGCAACCACACACTCCAACATGTGTAGTGCCTGTACTGTGTTGAGTGTGAGCCCCGGTCAAGAGTCACACTCAACTGTACACAAAAAATGAATGTGACCCACAAAGCGAGCCACTACCACAGAGTGACAATGGGTCGGCCCCTGTCGAACACAACCTTCAACTGCGCCAAATGCTCCCCACCGAGGAACATTGGACACCGTTGTCCGTTGTACTGTTGTGCAGTACAAACAACATTGCCCTGATACCCGCACAAGCGAGCCCCCTCCAAAACATATACCGCTGGGCCTGGATGGAGCGGAGCTGGTGGAAACACCCAATCCGGCCTCACCACCACCTGTTCTACTGAGGCGCCAGGCCTAAAAGCCAACCCACCCACGAACAGATCACCACAAAACAAAAACGTAACCTTAACAGGCCGCTCCACCGATACCGACCCGTCAAAAAGAGGCATTAAACCGGAATCAATATGAGAGACAGGCTCATCGCACCCAGGATAGCCAAGATAGCCAACAGGAACACAAGACACTCCACACGTCCCTGGCACCACCACAGGGCCCATCTCCCCTCCTCCTGACACCGGCAGTCCAGGAGCAGACATTAAACCATGATCTCCCAGAGCAGGACGTACCGCCACAGGCACGTCCTCACCATCCCTGGAACAGAGCAACATCACTTCAGGCACAAAAATATCTGGAGTACCACCAAAAACGGCGTCACAAAAAACAGCATGGTCAGGAACAAAAATGGTGGCACAAAAATTAGCACCGTCATGAGCAACAATGACAGAAGAAACTGCACCGACATGAGCCAAAACAGCGTCACAAAAAATAGGACTGTCATGAGCAACAATGGTGCCACACACATCAACCTCGTCACGAAACAAAATGGTGTCAGAAACTTTTCGACTGTCACAAGCAAAAATGGTGGCACACACAGTAACATTGCCATGACACCTTTGCCAAATGGTGGCACACACATCAACCTCGTCACAATCAAAATGGTCGTCACCCATTAGACTAGGTTGTGAAGACTGCTCCTGCTGCACAGGACACAGGTAACTAGGATGACTAGCATACCCAGTGCCCGGCAGAGAGTCAGTGTGGTCACATGAATCAATATCAGAAACACTGACCATACTGGGATCATCACTGCTGACAAGTGAGACATCATGAACGTCAGAGCTACTGTAGGAAGGCCGGCAGCCCAATTCTGGCCTTGTAGCCTCCTCAACCAGAATGGTGCCACATGAAATGTCAGAAACGGTGCCACATGAAGTAGCAACATCCTTCTCACTCTCATCCTCCTCATTCTCCTCCTCCAATCCGGCTGTGGCCTCAGCCACTGTAAAGGCTGGGAAGCCCACGAGATACTGCTCCGCCACTGGAGTATCTGGCACGCATGTCACCTCCGGTTTCACTAGCACTTTACCTCCAGCCAAGTCATTGCCCAAGAGCAACGTTACCCCCTGCATAGGGAGTTTGCCAGCCGTCACTCCGATCACCACTGGTCCTGATACAAGGGCACAATCAAGAAAGACATTATGCAGCGGCACATTCATCGTGTGCATTCCAAAAGCCTCAATAACAACCCCTGCACCCAACTCAGAGTGGTGCGTAAAGGGCTCCACTACTTTGCACAAAAGATTGGGATGCGCCAGTATCACAGAGAATTGTCACCGGTACTTTAGGACCTCCCTCTGTCAATGAAACAAACCCTTTACTCCTGAAAGGTGTGTAAAGGTCATCCACTCCTCTGCCATCTAGTGGAGACAGAACAGGGTTACGTACAGGTGTATTTATCAACATCACTGGTCTGGGTGGGTTAGACGGGCGCTTCTCCGGGTGCAAACGATAACAATTTCCCATCACATGTCCTGCACTCCCACAATTCTGGCACTTCCGGGCATCATCGCTTCCCCATGCCCCATTAAACTTACCACTACCCCCAGCACTGGACCCTGTAGGCCTATTAGGAGTCCATTTTGGCCTCCCCTCATCATGCACAGGATACTGCTGTCTCTCAAAAGACGTCCTGTGGGTCAAAACATACTCATCAGCCAGGAACGCTGCTGCTGAACAGGTCCTGACTTTCCTCTCATTTAAGTACATAGCAATATCCTCAGATACGCCATACACCTTGAATTCCTCCAATAAGATTAGGTCCCTAATCTCCTCCACTGTGGTGACCTTTTCCGCTGCACACCACCGGTCAAAAAGCAACCGCTTTTCCCTCACAAACTCCACAAAAGACTGAGAGTTCTGTTTCCTCAAATTGCGGAATTTCTGGCGGTAAGCCTCAGGGACCAATTCATAGGCTTTAAGGATAGCCTGTTTCACCAAAGCATAATCCTTATTATCAGGATACATCGACGCATACACGATCTGTGCCTTACCGCGCATGTTATGGTTTGACACCGACCCCAAACGCAACGACACAAGAGAGTTGGATTCAGAGTTGCCAAATACAAGGGCTTGTTTATTTGGTGACTAGAATAAGTGAAACAGGGAAAGCAGGTCAACAAGAAACAGGTACAATGAACAAGGGGCAAAGTTCTGCTGCTCTGCAGCTTCTCCCGGAAGGGTAGTCTTGGGAAGCAGGAGCAGACCTCTGTACCGCTCTGCAGACTCTCACGGCGGACCTCTCAGATGTTGTGCAAGACCGAGAGAGGGAGAGAGGGAACGGGTCAGTGACAGAGCAGACTTGAAACGAGCTGGAGGACAGGGTGTTATATTCTTCGTGTTAAACAACACAGTGATGAGCAATATTCCAAAAACAGCCCAAGTGAATATCTTCATGTAAACACACAGTGAGCAAAAATCCAAACACCGTCCAATTGTGAAATACTATCTTCGTGTAAATACACAGTGAGCAAAAATCCAAACACCGTCCAATTGTGAAATACTATCTTCGTGTAAATACACAGTGAGCAAAAATCCAACACAGTCCAAATGTGAAACAATATCTTCGTGTAAATACACAGTGAGCAAAAATCCAAACACAGTCCAAATGTGAAATAATATCTTCGTGTAAATACACAGTGGGAGGTGGAAGATCCCAAAATATTAATCCATAAAGGAAAGAGCAAAAACGTTAAAGGCTGGGTGAGTGACTGTCTGACAAAAAGGTGGTAGACTTCAGTGTAAAGGTTACACACGAAAATCGGAATTAGGTCAAGACAGTCAGTCTAGAAAAACTCACCCAGACGAGCTGCGTAAAAGGAACAGGAACAAAAGTGGAGGCGAGCGCGCGCCACGGAGCAGGTATCCAAGCGGAGGCTTCTAGGAAAGCGGAGGCTTCTAGGATTTCCTGGAGAATAGCACAATGAAACAGCAGCAACGGGGAAAAACATCCAGCGACAAATCAAGACGAACCAACAACTTAGGGTGGGGAAAACGGGGTATAAATAATGAGGGATCGATTGATTGAAAGGCAGTGACAGCTGGGGAATGTGATTGAAAAGCGTGGGGAAGTGAGGGAACCAATCAGCGACGTCTCAGATGACGTCAGCGGGGAGAAACGTGTGAACGAGGGAATTGAAATACTTGACAGAAAAAATGAATGAAAACAAAGCGAGGGTGGTTAAAGGAACAGAACGAGTGAGAAGGCAAGGACAGAAACCTCACAGTACCCCCCCCTCAACGGGAGCCGCCCGGCGACCAGGCCGACCCGGCTCGTCAGGATGGGCCCGATGGAAGTCGGTGATCAAGCCGGGATCCACGATGAGCTGCCGGGAGACCCAGCTACGCTCCTCAGGGCCGTAACCCTCCCAGTCCACCAGGTATTGGAATCCCCGGCCCCGCCGACGAACGCCCATCAACCGGCGGACCTGCCACTGGGGGTGACCATCCACTAGCACAGGAGGCGGTGGATCAGGAGCTGGAGGCATAAGGGGACTGAGGGAGACAGGCTTAACCCGGGAGACATGGAACACGGGGTGGATGTGCATGGATGCAGGAAGCTTCAGGCGCAGGGCCGCCGGACTGAGTACCTTCAGGACCTCGAAAGGACCGACGAAGCGAGGGTTGAGCTTCTTGGCCGAGGACCGTAGCGGGAGGTCCTTCGCGGAGAGCCACACCCTCTGCCCAGGGCGGTAAGTCGGCGCGGGAACCCGGCGCCGGTCGGCACCACGACAGGCGCGCTCAGATGTCCGGAGCAGCGCGGTCCTGGTGATCTCCCAAACGCGACGGCAGCGGTCGAGGTGGACCTGCACGGAGGGAACTGCCACTTCCGTCTCCAGTGCGGGAAAAAGAGGGGGCTGGTAGCCTAGGGAGGCCTCAAAGGGGGAGAGGCCGGTGGCGGAACTGACCATTGAGTTGATCGAGTATTCAACCCAGGGAAGGAAACGACTCCAGGATGCCGGCCTCTCGGCTGCCACACACCGAAGAGCAGACTCCACGCTCTGGTTCATCCTCTCCGTCTGCCCGTTTGTCTGGGGATGGTAGCCGGAGGAGAGACTGACCGTTGCCCCCAATCCCTTGCAGAAAGCCCGCCAAACCTGGGAGGTGAACTGGGGCCCCCGGTCAGAGACGATGTCCTGGGGGAAACCGTGAAGGCGGAACACGTGGTGCGTCAGGAGGTCCGCCGTCTCGGCTGCTGAGGGAAGCTTGGAGAGGGCCACGAGGTGGACCCCCTTGCTGAATCGATCCACCACGGTCAGAAGGCAGGTGTTCCCCTGGGAGGAGGGTAGTCCAGTGACGAAGTCGAGCGCCACATGTGACCACGGACGGCTTGGAACGGGAAGTGGCTGCAAGAGCCCGGAGGGTGCCTGGTGAGAGGCCTTGCTGCGGGCACAGACCGCGCAGGCCAATACGAACTCCTTGACGTCGTTTCGCATGGTGGGCCACCAGAAACGACGAGCCAGGAAGGAGAACGTGCGATGGACGCCTGGGTGGCAGGCGAACCGGCTGGTATGGCCCCACAGCAGTACCTGGGACCGGACAGAGTCAGGGACGAAGAGACGGCTCCTAGGGACGTTGCTTGGAGCACGTTGGAAGCGTAGGGCACGCCTTACCACACCCTCGATGCCCAAGGTGATGGCTCCAACCACTCGGGCCTCCGGGATGATGGGAGATGGGTCCTCAGAGGGTGGAGCCCCCTTGGAGTGCATCCGGGACAGGGAGTCGGCCTTCGTGTTGCGGGAACCGGGGCGGAAGGTCAGCGAGAAGTCGAACCGACTGAGGAAACTGGCCCATCTCGCCTGCCGACCGTTGAGGCGCCTGGAAGCGCGGATGAACGTTAGGTTCTTGTGGTCCGTCCAGATGGTAAAAGGCTCCTCGGCACCCTCTAGCCAATGACGCCACTCCTCCAGAGCCGCCACGACCGCCAGTAGCTCCCGATTGCCGGTGTCGTAGTTCCTCTCGGCGGGGAGGAAGCGACGCGAGTAGAAGGCGCAAGGATGTACCTTCTGGTCGGAAGGAGAACGCTGGGATAGGACAGCGCCCAGGCCAGAATCCGAGGCGTCCACCTCCACGATGAACTGTCTCTTGGGGTCAGGGTGGAGCAGGATAGGAGCGGAAGTGAACCTTCTCTTGAGGGAGCGGAACGCAGCGCATGCCGCTGGGGACCAGTCGAACGGCAGAGCGGGGGAGGTCAGCTTGGTAAGAGGCTCCGCCACTTGGCTGTAGTTCCGGATGAACCTTCGGTAGAAGTTTGCGAACCCGAGGAAACTCTGTAGCTCCTTCCGAGTGGTGGGTTCCGGCCAATCCTCCACAGCCTGGATCTTGCGAGGATCCGCTCGGGTCAAGCCCTTCTCCACGATGAAGCCCAGGTAGTCGACGGAGTTGGAGTGGAAACGGCACTTCTCCGCCTTGACGAAGAGCCGATTGTGGAGGAGGCGCTCCAGCACCCGGCGGACATGCAGGATGTGTTCCTCGAGGGTCCTGGAAAAGATAAGAATGTCGTCCAGGTACACCACCACGAACACCTCCAGCATGTCACGGAGGACATCGTTCATGAGTGCCTGGAATACCGCCGGGGCGTTGGTGAGACCGAACGGCATCACAAGGTACTCATAGTGGCCCCTGGGGGTCTTGAAGGCGGTCTTCCATTCATCGCCCTCACGGATACGGACAAGATGATAGGCACTTCGGAGATCCAGCTTGGTGAAGAACGAGGCCTGGGTCAGTGGCTCGAAGGTGGAGCTCATGAGAGGCAGGGGGTATTTGTTCTTGATGGTGATCTCGTTGAGCTGACGATAGTCGATGCAGGGTCGCAGGTCCCCATCCTTCTTTCCAACAAAGAAGAACCCGGCCGCCACCGGGGAGGAGGAAGGCCGAATGAGTCCTGCTTCCAATGACTCAGAGATGTAGAGATCCATCGCCTTCTTCTCCGGGGCAGTCAGACTGTAGAGGCGGCTGCCGGGAAGGGGAGCCCCTTGGCGGAGGTTGATGGCGCAGTCATAGGGGCGGTGAGGTGGAAGGGACTGAGCCCTGGTCCTACTGAATACCTCCATGAGGTCGTGGTACTCGGGAGGAACGGACGAGGGATCCGGGGGCAACTCACCAGCCGGTCTCCGGGGCGGGGGACAAGACGCCGCCTGTAGACAGCGGGCGTGACAGGAGGAGCTCCAGCCCCTGATGGTACCGGAGGCCCAGGCGATGTGGGGCTCGTGCAGCGCGAGCCAGGGCCTACCCAGGACCACCGGGACAAGGGGGGATTGGGTAATGAGGAACTGGATCCTCTCTACGTGGTTCCCAGCAATGGTCAGCAAGACTGGGCCGGTCCGTTGAGAGATGTCGGCCAGGCGGTGTTGGTCCAACGAAAAGATCTCCAAGGGCCTCACAAGGGCCTCAAGAGGTATGTTGGCTTGGGTGGCAAACTCGAAGTCGAGGAAGTTCTCGTCTGCCCCAGAGTCGATGAGGGCCTCCACCGTGGCACGTTGGTCCCCCCAGGCCAGGGTGACGCTCAACAGATGGTCAGGTGGTGCGCGGCGCTGGGAATGGGAAAAACGGCTCACCAGGATCTCCCGGGGTCTTGGTGAGCCCGATCTTTTGGCCGGATAGGGCAGTCGGCGAGAAAGTGTCCCGTACCTCCGCAGTAGAGGCAGAGATCGGACCTGAGCCTTGCCTGACGCACCACCTGGCTCAGACGAGAGCGTCCCAGTGGTATGGGTTCCTCCTCGCGCACCGGACGGGGAAGCCTGTTACCAACAGTAGTGTTGGGGACGGGGCGTCCAGGAGTCCGGGGTGTTTCAGGAGGTGACAGTCGGGTCCTCTCGCGCCTTCTCTCCAGGAGGCGTCCGTCAATACGGATGACCAGGCTAAACAGCTCCTCGAGGGAGTCGGGCACCTCCCTGGTAGCGAGCTGGTCCCGGACTGCGTCACTGAGCCCCCTAATGAAGGTTAGGCGAAGAGCAGGTTCGTTCCATCCACTCTCCACCGCCGCCAGTCGGAACTCCATGACATAGTCCGTCACCCTGCTGCTCCCTTGTCGGAAGGTCCCCAACCGGGCTCCAGGGTCCAGACCTCGGGCTGGATGATGGAACACTCTGCGGAGCTCCGCCACGAAGTCTGGGTAGGAGAACAAAAAATCTGCTTCCATTGCCCAGGAGGAAGTGACCCACTGGGCAGCATGGCCTGAAAGTAGGTTGGTTATATAAGCCACTCGGGACCCATGAGCAGAAAAACGGCTTGGTTGATGACGGAAAACCAACTCACATTGCATGATGAATGTGGCACACTCCTCGGGATTACCGTCGAACAGCCGTGGGACGGAGAGAAGGGGTTCCCGAGGAGCGAGATCTGCTGGGGCTGCGGGGAATGTTCCTGAAGGGTGTGAGAGATGAAAAGAATTAACGGCGTCGCCCAGCGAGTTAAGCTGGGCGAGAATCTCGGACTGTTGTCCCGCCATAGCGGCCATTGAACCCTGCATAGGCAGGACCTGGTCCCTGAGGTCCTGCACCGCAGCCGCAGCCCGCTCTAGTTGGAGACCATGATCCCTGGTCAACTCGACTTGAAATGCAAGTGCGGTTCTGACCCCCTCTGTGTCGGCTGGGGTCGTCATGGTTGGTTCGTAATGTTATGGTTTGACACCGACCCCAAACGCAACGACACAAGAGAGTTGGATTCAGAGTTGCCAAATACAAGGGCTTGTTTATTTGGTGACTAGAATAAGTGAAACAGGGAAAGCAGGTCAACAAGAAACAGGTACAATGAACAAGGGGCAAAGTTCTGCTGCTCTGCAGCTTCTCCCGGAAGGGTAGTCTTGGGAAGCAGGAGCAGACCTCTGTACCGCTCTGCAGACTCTCACGGCGGACCTCTCAGATGTTGTGCAAGACCGAGAGAGGGAGAGAGGGAACGGGTCAGTGACAGAGCAGACTTGAAACGAGCTGGAGGACAGGGTGTTATATTCTTCGTGTTAAACAACACAGTGATGAGCAATATTCCAAAAACAGCCCAAGTGAATATCTTCATGTAAACACACAGTGAGCAAAAATCCAAACACCGTCCAATTGTGAAATACTATCTTCGTGTAAATACACAGTGAGCAAAAATCCAAACACCGTCCAATTGTGAAATACTATCTTCGTGTAAATACACAGTGAGCAAAAATCCAACACAGTCCAAATGTGAAACAATATCTTCGTGTAAATACACAGTGAGCAAAAATCCAAACACAGTCCAAATGTGAAATAATATCTTCGTGTAAATACACAGTGGGAGGTGGAAGATCCCAAAATATTAATCCATAAAGGAAAGAGCAAAAACGTTAAAGGCTGGGTGAGTGACTGTCTGACAAAAAGGTGGTAGACTTCAGTGTAAAGGTTACACACGAAAATCGGAATTAGGTCAAGACAGTCAGTCTAGAAAAACTCACCCAGACGAGCTGCGTAAAAGGAACAGGAACAAAAGTGGAGGCGAGCGCGCGCCACGGAGCAGGTATCCAAGCGGAGGCTTCTAGGAAAGCGGAGGCTTCTAGGATTTCCTGGAGAATAGCACAATGAAACAGCAGCAACGGGGAAAAACATCCAGCGACAAATCAAGACGAACCAACAACTTAGGGTGGGGAAAACGGGGTATAAATAATGAGGGATCGATTGATTGAAAGGCAGTGACAGCTGGGGAATGTGATTGAAAAGCGTGGGGAAGTGAGGGAACCAATCAGCGACGTCTCAGATGACGTCAGCGGGGAGAAACGTGTGAACGAGGGAATTGAAATACTTGACAGAAAAAATGAATGAAAACAAAGCGAGGGTGGTTAAAGGAACAGAACGAGTGAGAAGGCAAGGACAGAAACCTCACAGCGCAAAGCACTCTGCATGAGGATAGTCCATTTATCCGCTGGCCAGCCACAACTGCCAGCTATGTCCTCAAATAATAAAAAAAAACTATCGACGTCCCTTTCCAAAAAAACCGGAACCATGCTTTTCTGCCTAGCCATATCAAAACCCGGCTCCCGATGCACATGTATAGCACCAGCACCACCCGCATTACGCATCGCCATCTCCCGGTCATATGCTGCCTGGGCGCGTACCTCCCGTGCCACCTCAATAGCTTCCTGGGCCTCACGTTCTGCTCTGGCTGTAGCTGCTGCTGTAGCTGCTGCAGCTGCTCTCCTTATCTCACTAGCTTCAAGGTCCTCACGGTCTGCCTTGTTAACAGCTGCAAGCTCACGCGCTGTTCTAAGCTCCACATCTCGCCCACGCGGTTGCTCAAAGCCTTCTCCCTCCTCCTCCAGAGTTCTACCTGCAGCCACACCAAAAACCTTTAGTGTACTCAGTTCCTCAATTAATTGACCTACCAAGTTCTCCTTTTTCTGGCCTGCATCGAGGTCTATTGAAAACCTTGCTGCCACCTGTAGTAACTCATCCTTTGAACATTTTCTTACCTTAGCCAGTGTTGGCTCTGCAACAAAGTCATCAATGTCCAACGTCATTGTCTATTATCCTCAGTAAACGACAACAAATGAATACAACAATATTAATTACTAATTAAGTAATTAATCAACCAATGAATTAATTACTAATACAAGGCAATACTATAATCAATCCACAACAAGGGATATCCAAAACACAAGCAACTCACCCACCGTTCCTACAACCTGGGGTTCAAACTCCAATTTCCCTGTATCCACAAAAAGGTGTAGCACGTAATTAAATGACAGTGATTGAAGATACACGGCATAACACAGCACGCAATGAAACTCACAAGCAGTAGTTCAAAACACGGCATAATATGTTAGCACGCAAAACAAATCACACTGTACATACACACACGGCATAACACATACTGGATCAAAAAGGTCAAGCTCAATAATGCACACAGATCCTATACTAGAGAATCACAGCAGACACTGCTACTGGACACTAGCTACAGGCCTCTGCTGAGATGAACCACCCACAAGACTAACCCTGTGGTAGGCATTTATCCCAAAATACTGGAACAAATGCTCTTCAGTAACAAACCAAGTGAGGCAAAACCCCTTGTGTTACTCAACAAACAAATTCAACAAACAAATTCTAATACAAACAGGTGCTCCATACAATCTGATTTGACTCACAAATAGCTTCTACAACCTATACTGCAGTCAAAAGAAAGACTGCTAGGCCCACCACATGTCTAATCTAACAAAAAACACTTACATCAGGTCCTAACACACTAATTACATTTCCCGGCCCCCTAACCTACTTATACTGAAAGCTAATGCACTGTAGACCTAGCTTTCTTCAACCACACCTGCTACCAGCCAAAGATCATATACCAATCACTTCTTTGACTGCCCCAGGAGTACGTGGTACACAGGAGGCTAACAACAGCCAGAAAACAATGAAATTACCTACCTGTGGTGTCCACTAAACTAACTATTTTAAAGCATACCAGTAGTCAAATCAAATTATAAATTAAGAGCATACTTACCTGTTTGTAGACCGGCTAGAGCCCCCATGTTACATTCAAGCCTAACATATGGCTCGTCAAGGCCTTGAATGCGACGTGGTGGACACAGGACACTGGACAAAAGTGTATCAAAAATAACTATTTATTTACAACTAACTAAATGGACAGAAATAGTGGGAGCTGGGTGTTCCAGACTCCAAAGTTAAATAACAAAACTATAAGCAAAAAGGAAGAACAAGCCGAATGTACAACAAAAACAATGAGAGCAGGTGAGACGCTGGAGCGCAGAGACATCTCCTGTGAAGTGGGGGAGAGTTGACTGCTGCCTGCACTCTGCATTTGTAGGGCGTGGTGCCTCATCACCACACCTGTGATCAATTAAAAAGCGGCCATTTTAAACACAAGCAAAATGACAACAGAAGTGTGTATCAATTAAACCACCAATTAGTGACAGCACACTTAACCACAATGTGAATATGCACCACAGACAGTAAGTATCCCTCCACCATGTGAAAGTAATACGTAACAGTACTGTTTTGCTTGCAAGCTCTGGTTGTTGTTGATGCTGTGGGGGTTAGCTGACAATTTACGAAATGCCGATTCCAGGCTGGGGTCCTCTGCTCGGCTTAAACGGCGGTCGGAGGATCTTGGTCTGACGCCCATGATGGTCAATCTAGTGGGCCGCGACCAGGTCCTGGTGAACCCAGGATTCTCGAGCGGATGCTTCTCTGTCCCGTGCAGGCCCCATCTTTCATATAAAAATGAAAGTATACCCTAACGAGGAAATGTGGGCATAGGATCTTCTTTATTTTTTTATTATCCAATGTAATAAAAAAAGTCAACCAACGAACTCGATTCTTGTACCGGATCTCCTCTCTGGTAAACAAGAACACCCTGAAGACTCTGGCAGGAGCACTCATTCAGGGGTACTACGACTATGCTTGCACCTCATGGTACCAAAGCACCTCAAAGGCGCTAAAAACAAAATTACAAACATCTCAAAACAAACTGGTCAGACTACTGCTTGACCTTACTCCTAGAACCCACCTCACCCCTGCCCACTTCGACAACCTAGGATGGCTTAGAGTAGACGACAGAGTACAACAACTTGCAATGGGCCTGGTCTACAAGATACACTACACGACCAAGGTACCCATGTACATGTCAAAATACTTCCCAAAGGTCAGTGAATACCACGATCACAACACCAGAGGGAGCTCCACAAATCATGTCAAACCCAGATTCGGCTCAAATAAGGGACTAAACACGTTTCGCAATTATGCCACATCAATGTGGAACGCCCTACCCAAAGCTGTAAAGGAATGTGGATCACTACCCACTTTCAAAACCTCTCTCAAGGGACACCTACGGGAGACTGCAATTCAACACTGGCCCCTGTAAATATCCTAACCCAATCATTCCAACCCCCTCCAATGTACAGTCATTTACCTAGTATGGTTTTGTCAATAGTTCAATGTACAATTGTGTTTGTTTGTACAGTGTCTCCTCCCCCCCCCCCCCTCAATGTACAGTGTTACTTGTTTATACAGTGTGCCCCCCGCCCCCCCCCCCCCCCCCCAACCACCTCCAATGTAAATTACCCAGAATGGTTGTCAATATCCCAATGTACCCAACCCCCCCCACCCAACCTCCAATGTACAGTTTCTACGTCAAATGTATATACTCCCTTTTCTTGACTCCTTCTGTATCACAACCAGTACTGTATTTGCAAATCTGGTATGTCATAAATGTATAGATGTAGCAGTACTGACTATCTGTATGTCATGTATGTCATATATGTCTATATGAATTGAAAATGGGGGACCCTGATGGAAACAAGACAAACGTCTTTCTCAGGTCTGCATCCCCTTAACAATTGTATGTATTGAGCCGTACTGTATTGTACCCATTCTGCAATCTGTTAAATAAAGTTTTCATTCATTCATTCATTCATTCATTCATTCATCGGGAGTTCCATGCTCAAAGTCGGCTGCAGCCCGAAATGGGAACTGTGCTGGCCCCGCTGTATGTCTGGATCACCGTTGAGAACTGTGTTCTGACATTCTTTTTCTTTTCCCTCTTAGGGGAGGGACTTGGACAGTGGCCTGTCTGAAGTGTGGCTTGTTATGTCGTTGTATACAGTTCAGGTGATAGCTGCTTAGCTGGAGTGCTAGTTTGTGGACTACTGTGTTAGCCAGTCAGCTGTTAGCTGCGACGCTAGCCCGCTGTGTTACCAGGCTAGTAAACGTTAGCTTGTTGCTATCAGTCGGATAGCTGCTTAGCTGGCATGCTAGTTGTGGCCTACTGTGTTAGCCAGTCAGCTGTTAGCTGCGGCGTTAGCTCGCTGTGTTTACCAGGCTAGTAAACGTTAGCTTGTTGCTATCAGTCGAACGGCTGTTAGCTTAATGCTACACTGTTGAACGTTTTCTATGACTATAACATGCCTTAAACACTCTGACTACGACGTCATCTTTGACAGAGGATGTTAGTCGAACCTACACCGGGAGCCCTGCCAGCGAGGACTGCGTCAAACATGGAGAAACGTAGCAGCTGGGTGGCGCAACGACGTTACCCTCGTCGTCAACACAGGGATGCTGTGTTCAACTTCGGTGCCCCGTTAGCCAGATTGCAGTTCTCTTGGCCTGAGCTCAGGGTAGGAAGGTCCCGACCGGACTTTAAACACTTCTTCTTTCCTTCCCTTCTAAATGTTTTGTAATAACAATGTTTTCCAAAACGTGTGTTGCTGCAATACATTGAGGATACGACGCGTGTTGTGTGTGAATTGTCTTGTCACTGATATATCTTCTCTCTCCATAGAAATCGGGTTGTTGTTTACATGTGTAAAAATTATCTGGTTAGTTGTGATGAGAACATGTGTGTTCATGTAACGTGAACTCACAACTAAGGGGGTTAATTAACCTATGACGCTATGCTTAGTGACATGTGATTGAGGAATGAATTCTTTTCTCAGCCTGTAATGACAATGAACAGTGTGTTCACATATTAACAGGGTTACCTGTTCAACTTGGTCATATCAAGGGTAAGGAAGGAGGGGTGGTCCCCCCGGTTTCCCTGGGGCTTCCCCACCCTCCTCTCAGACATGTTGTCACTGTGTTTGTGGGGATACGATGTAACCCTCTGCTTAATTGCTGGGGTTGTGCTTTCCGCTTGAGAAACAATTTATTTCTAAAGAAAAGATTGTTTGGTCACTTATCATGTGTGCTTGGCAAGGCCTGTGGCCAATACGTAATCGAGGATTCTGTATTCTCTCGTTATGAAAAACGGCGTTCCTCTGTAGCAAGAGTGTACTTTGCCATTTTTTGTTGTGATAAAGGGTTGTGTGTGTCTTGTGATCTACAACTGGGTTAGGTTTGGCCCACAGAAGCACATATGTAAGTCTGGTACCGGGGCTCTTAAAGGGGGCCCTCTCTATTCTGTGTTTTTTCCTTAGTAAAAATCAGATAGCAGGTTAGCACATGAGCTATGTGAAGCTGTTAGATACTTCATGTAGCATGCTATGACTGGGTCATGCTCTGCTTGTCATTACATCGTATCATGGGTGAGGGGTCGTAAAGGGGTGAACTGGTAATCCTTTCCTCCCCCTTTTTCTGTTGGTCAGGGGTAAAGCCACCTGTCCTTCAAGGTTCCTGTCACGTTGCTGTTCAGCACGTTACAGGGTAAGAGGGGGGGGGGGGGGGGTTCCTGGTTTCACGCCCTGGAAGATTGGGCGTGTGCACAGCAGAAATTCCCCCGCCATAGAGTACGTCACTGAGCGCGTCTCTGTTGGTAAGACTTCCGTGAGTTGTTCAGGTCCATGTTATGGATCTGTTTCAGGGAGTTGTCAGGGCTCCTCCTCACGAAGCTCCTCCTCGGGCCTTCTGTGAGTTCGGACTCTCCTTCCCAGTGAGGGAGCCTCCTCAGAGTTCAGAGCCTCCTCCTCAGATTGTCAAGGTGAGTAGAACTTCAAAAAGGAGTTCTGCTCTATTGTATGTGTATTCGATTCAATTCGATTATTGAGTGTGTATTGGTTCAGTGCCTCCTCCTCGGAGAGCCCTAACCCAAGTATTACATAGCTCAATGTTGCAATATGTTCTTTTCAATCTATACAGCTCGCGTGGGAAGTCTCTCTGGGGATTTCTGTCTCCTCCCTATGGCGAGGGTGGTGGGATGTAAAAATGTAAAAACAAATTTACCCTCAGCTGCGTCACGTGAGATTCATGTCAGTCTGTGTTTCTTTCTTTTTTAAATAAAAAAAGGAAGGAACATGAAGCACGACGGCTCCGTGTCGTTCTCCCAGGCGACTTGGAGGAACAATGTTTGGTGTCTTGCTAGACTATCCATTGATGTGTTTGGGTCTCGACGCATACATAGTGCTGGCTCGGTGTGTTTCTGTTAAGAATCACGCAGGGGCTAAGTGCGCCTTGGTTGCTTGTTATTAAAACAGCGTTTTTATAGGGCAACTGGGATGGAGTTTTGTCTCTTCCGAGCGCCAGTTTACTAGGTTGTCTCGATGAATTCTCGTTCATATCTGGGGGATGTTAACGGAATAGATCAGAACATAGGTAGAGGGGTCTCACGCCTTTGGGGTGGGCCACTGAGCGCGGTACAAATGGGACCGTCTGGGTGGAGCCCTCTTTTCATGTTTTAGATCGACACGCATACCTACCCCCTCTTCTGGAGTGGGCATGTCGGCGTGGTTAGGGCACGGGACTGGTCTGGTCGCGCTGGTCCAGGTCAGTTAACCCGTTGTCCGCCGGGGATGCAGATCTGCTGTTCTGGTACCCTGAGGGACTTGTGCTTTTTTCGGGGGGGAAAATGCCGGGTCGGCCCGGGTGTCACAGGGTTAGGCGTTATGGAGACCCTTTGTTGGGTACATGTTGTACTCTGCACTATCGTAATGGCTTACGGCCATACCAACCTGTACACACCCGATCTCGTCCGATCTCGGAAGCTAAGCAAGTTCGGTCCTGGTTAGTACTTGGTTGGGAGACCGCCTGGGAATACCAAGTGCGGTGTGCTTAGGGCTGGTTCTCCATTATTTTCGCTCCTCTCTCACACGTGGCGAAGAGGGGGCTGTTGGGGTGGTCTTGGACCTCCTCTGGTAACCCTGTGCTTCCCGAGCCGCCGGGCCCGGTCCGAAGGTAATGTTTCGTCGACCCGTAGGCCTGGAATAACCCTTTTTTGAAAACTGAAACACTTGTACTGCGGTATAGCCGGTGTATACCCGCAGGTGTGTTTTGGAGTTTTTTCTTGAGGGGTTATAGGAACAACCACCGTCTGTACCGAGAGGGTGGTTGATTCCCTGGTGTGTTGGAGCAGAGTCAACTCCCGGGTTACCCGGTTGAGTGTGCCCCTGCACGTTCATGACGTCTGCCAATCATGTCAGCCTTCTCTGCCTCGACCCCTCTGGGTGGTTTTTTTTTAATGGAGGCTTTGTCATGGTGATCAACAACGCCAGCATACGCCCCTTCCGCCGGGGGGGGGCTGTTTTCAGTTGACTCCTTTGGCGCCTGTCTCGTCCACAGTGCTCCAGGCTCAGGTTACAGCCTGCTGCCTGGTTTCCCCGGTGCGCTGCCTGCTTCCGTTGGTTAACCTTTTTTGAGTGCTTACGGCCATGCTGACTGCCTGCTCTGCAGGGTCAATGTGCCAGGCGGTGTGCTATTGGGGGGAAAGGGCCCGCTCTTGGAGGGGCCTTATCCGAATACGCTGGAGATGTGGGGGCGGTGTCACTAAGTGACCGCCTGGTGGGGTCTTGATGCCTGGTGTCATTGACCTCTCCGGGCCCCCTTTTTTTCAGGGGATCCAGTCCCTTCATTGGGTCTGGGTCTTCCTTCGCGCTCCGCTGCTACAGCCTTGCCACGGGGTTGGGTTGCTCTTGACCCCGTGATTTTGGGGGCAGTAACGAGGGTTGTTCCTTCCGTTCGTTCCAGGGGGCATGCGGGTTGTGCGTGTCTGTAGTCGTGGGGTCAAGCCACGGTCTGCTCACCCTGTGCGTTGAGTTGCTTGAGTTCCTCTTCGCACGGTCGGATCCGTCTCCCTCCCATAAGCCTCCAATAGGGGGGATATCCTCCATTAGGGAGGGTCGGGGGGGCTCGGTCCTCCCCGGTCTGATGGTTGTGGGGGGCCTCAGCGGGGTACATTTGTCGGGCTATGGCTCTCGCTCAGCCTCCCTTGTGCAGTATGATGCTGAGCAGAGCCATAACGAAACAGAACGTAAGGTTATGTATATAACCAAGTTCTGTGAGTTATGGTGACGCTCAGCATCAGACGCCGCTGCGGCCCTTGATCTCGCCTTGTGGTGAAAGTTTGGGAAGGAGGCGAGTAGGTGACCACACACCTGCTTATGAAGGTAAGCGGATGGGGGTGTGGCCAGACGAATGTTGGGATGTAAAGTTACATAGTGGAATTTTTTATTCAGTGCTCGTGCACAAAGTGAAGTACAGTGCAGTATGATGCTGAGCGTCACCATAACTCACAGAACTTGGTTATATACATAACCTTACGTTCTGTTCAACAAGTCAGCAGGAAGGGTACAACTCTGGCAGCTAAGGGTAAGTAAGATTGTTCGTTGAACATTGTCGAACTTGTGCAGAGTAGTAAAGACATATTAGCATAGTAGTTATATAGCGTACTTGCATTGCGTCCCGCTCTTAAGCCATACCGAGATATACCTCATCTCACATCTCATGTACCTATTGTACTCCATCAACGAATAAAAAACCAAATACACCCACCACCTGCCAGGCCCCGCCCCTTTAGTAGCGTACTATAAAGTACTAGGCGTGGTCACCACTCACTCTTCCTCTTTTTTCGTTTCCATCATAGCGGATGCAAGTCGCCCTATGCAACTAGTGATATGAAAAGATTCGAGAAATTGCATAATATTGAATGCTTACCGGAGGTTTGCTTACCCCTGGAATCTTTGGGGCATGTTTCAACGACACGTCGGGCCTATGCTGATGTTTCCTCATCTTGGGGCAGCAGATCGAGGAGCAGCGTGCAAGGTTTGGCTATCGAGCCGGCTTGTACACAGGTAAGCCCTGTGTCATCAGGCATTGATGCTAGTGTTAGTAATGCTGTGAAGTGTGTGTCGGCGCCAGGGGCGGGATGGCTTGGTGAACGTTCCACTGAAGTGGACGGTTTCCGGGCGATCCTGGAGCATGCTGCTAACACTAATGCTACTGCTAATGCTAATGCTCCTCTTGTCCGGTTCATTAATGAAGGTCAGTCGGTAGCTAATGTGGGTTTTTTTTTACGGGTAAATGGGTTGACAACAGGGTGCAGGCCGGGTGTACCGTGGCTAAGTAGCCAGGTAGCTTTGATCCTGTGCCCCGGCGGGGATGAACGATGTCCCACCCGGCCGATGCTTGAGAGCGAATCGGCTCGGAGGGTGGCAGTATGGACGGATGAGAGTTATACTGCTGCAGGATGGTATTTAGCGGCGGCCAGTGTTATGGCTCAGCTGACTATTTTCCTGTCCACATTAGCGTCGGGTAGTGGGGCTACGGGACCAGCCGACACTGAAAACATTTAGCATGTTTGTGGTGTTATAGAGATCTTGACTCAGTCGCAAGCTATAACTGCGGGGAGGATTAGGATGCTAGCAATGTTTGTTAATAGGCATATCTGGTTGGAGCAATCTCCTCTTGGGGAAGAAGATAGATTTTCTCTCCTCACGGCTCCTTTTTCCACAGAAGGATTTTTTGGTCGTTCTGCAGAGGCGCAGGCGGTTGTTGATCTGGGTCCCACACCGCCTCACGCTATGCAGCCAGAGGTTGGAGCACGGCCTCGTCAGCGACTGTGGCGAGGCCCTCGACAGGCGGCCATGTTTCCCCCGCCAGTGGTACCCTGGGCGGAGAGTCAACAGGGATCCACAAGGCCGACAGCCTTGGTGGCCGAGGGATCGGCCATTTTGGGTGTACTGGGCTTGGAACAAACAAGCCGTCGTCATTCTGCCGCGAGCAGCCCGCTCCCCGTTCAATCCTCTCTCCGTTACCCACGGAAGCGGGGCTCTGATCGTTTTCCTTTGGCTGCGGGCCGCGAACCTTCTTTGAAGCGCATGCGGCCCCACTTTTCGCTTCTCATGGAGACAGGGGCTGACACCCAGTTGATGGCTGAGCCTGGGTCTGTCCGTGAGAATGTTGTGCTGTCGCGTGGCTGCTGCACCACACGTTGTGTGATGGGTGAGCCTGGTGTTACGGCTGCCACTATTTACAGTCGTCAGCAGGGGGACTCGAGGCCTCTTCGGTTGAATGCTCAGCAAGGGTTACCCCAGCCTCGCCTTCGCCAGGCGGGGTATCACGCTGATGCCTCCCACTCCTGTGAGAGCGGCAGTGGTCTGCAAAGAAGAGGCGAGCGTGATTTGGGTGATAGCAATATCACTGCAGGGCTACGGCGTGTAGGAGCCCATGGGGTCCTCACGCCTTGCATGTCTAGCTGTAGAACAACTCCTCAGCATGCGCTAGAGGGGTGTTCAGGGGGGGGGGGGGTGTGTGTCAACCAGTTTGATGGCAGCTTCTCCCGTATCAAACCGGCCCTTTCTGTCGGGGTCCCCCCTTGAGTGCGTCGCACAGCGGGAGGGGCCGGGCCACCTATCTACTGTTCCTTGCGGCCCAGCGTCAGTTGACGGCGGGTGCGCTGTGGGATTATGTTCACATATGGCGACAAGAATGCCGTTTGGAGGGGTGGAGAGAACATTGAGGGAGGGGCTTGTTTTGCAGTTCGCACAACCCCACCCTCCGTTTTCAGGTTTGGTGCAGACCCTATTGTCAGGGTCAGAAGCAGTGACAGCCCTGGCCGACGAGATTCGATCTCTGTTGGCGAAGCAGGCTATAGTCGTGGTCCCGAGAGAGGACGCGATGTCAGGCGTCTACTCCCGTTATTTTCTGGTGCCCAAAAAAACGGGAGGGGTCAGACCTATACTGGATCTGTCCGCGTTCAATCGTCTGATTGTAGCGAGACCATTCAGAATGTTGACCGTCAAACTTCTGCTGCTTGCTGTCAGAAGGGGAGACTGGTTCACCTCCATAGACCTGAAGGATGCGTATTTTCACATCCCGATTTTCCCTCTTCACAGGAAGTTCCTACGGTTCCTGTTTCAGGGCGTAGCATACGAGTACCAGAGGTTGCCGTTCGGCTATTCTCTGGCTCCCCGCACATTCACCAAGTGCGTAGCGACTGCGCTGGAGCCTCTACGTCGTCGAGGAATACAGGTTCTATTCTATCTCGACGACATTCTACTCCTCAGCCGAGGAGGAGGTTGCCAGGTCTCATACCAGGCTGGTGGTGGAATTCCTCACCAGGCTGGGTTTTGCTGTGAACTGGAAGAAGAGTACGCCTCTTCCCAGTCAACAGGTGGAGTACTTGGGCTTGACGTTGAGGTCAAGGCCCATGATTGTAACCCTCTCGGAGCAACGGAGGGTGTCTATCCTACACGCGCTCGGTCTGGGAGGGACGGTCACGGCGCTGCAAGTGATGCGCCTGCTCGGTATGATGGCATCTGCTCACACGGTGGTTCCTCTTGGCCTCCTCTTCATGAGGAGGATACAGAGGTGGTTCTTCAGTATGGGAATAGATCCGGTGAGGGACAAATGGAAACGGTTGACGGTTCCTTTGTCGATATGGGGAGATCTCGCCCATTGGAGGAGGCTGGTCCCCATGGGCAGCAGGCGCTCACACGTCACGGTCTTCACCGACGCTTCTCTCACGGGTTGGGGAGGGACGTGTCCAGTGGTGCAGCCGTAATATGGGAACTGGTAACACGCCACGCACGCGCGCCGGACCGCCGGTACGTGCATGCGCACAGAACAGATTTTTATTTTTTTTTTGAAATAGCGAAGCTGAAAAAGGTAGCAGGAACATTAGAACAGAGAACATTAGAACATATACAATTAGTCAACTGAATGCTTTGTATCTTGTTTGCTAATTCAGGTTAAAGACAGCCGATTTAACCAGCATATTAAGAGAGCAAGACTGTCTATCTGGTGTATGTTATGATGAATTGAAAATGGGGGACCCTGATGTAAACAAGACGAAAGTCTTGGTCTGCATCCCCTTAACAATTGTATGCATGTATTGAGCTGTACTGTACTGTACCCGGGCGTTGGAGGTCGTGCAGGTATAGCGAAACTAAGTTTGCTTTCGATAAGCTGATTCTGAAGCTGCAACTTTCTTCTCTTGGGGAGCGGCGGTGGCCGTTGGTTCAGGTTGCGTTGCAGGTAGGAACATGATACTGTTGTCAAATGATCTGTTTATATCGGTTTGTATTTGCGGGCGGGGGCGTGGTTGAAGACGTGCTTTTGTTATGGGTGGCCGGGTGTACTCAAATGATCTGTTTATATCTGTTTGTATTTGCGGGCGGGGGCGTGGTTGAAGACGCGCTTTTGTTATGGGTGGCCACTGGCCGGGTACTTAGCGCACAACGAATGGATAGAGCGCATCTTTGTGCGCGCGTACTTCTGCCTCAGTGATCATCTAGTAACACGGCGTGTAACCGCGTGTGACCACGACTGCACCACTGGACGTGTCGGACCAACGCAGTGGGGGGCAGCTGGACGGTCCATGCTGCTCCGTCTACCCTGCACATCAATGTGTTGGAATTGAGGGCGGTCCTCCTGGTCCTCAAACGGTTCGACCACCTGGTGGTAGGCGAGCACGTTCTGGTCAGAACGGACAGTATGACAGCAGCGGCGTATATCAACAGGCAGGGTGGGACTCGATCCATCCGCCTGCACCGGGCGGCGGTCGAACTCTGGCTATGGGCATCTCGCAGGCTGCGCAGTCTGAGGGCACTCCACATCCCTGGTATGGAGAATGTGGGCGCAGATGTGATGTCTCGGGCGGTCCTCGTTGCGACGAGTGGGAACTGCGCCACAATAAAGTCAGGCAGATCTGGGATCGCTTCGGGGAGGCTTCAGTGGATCTGTTTGCGAGCCGACGCTCTCACAAGTGCCCCTTGTGGTTCTCGGTCAGTCGGGCAGATCATCCCCCCTTGGGGGTGGATGCCTTCTCAATGTTTCCATGGCCGCCCGGCCTTCTGTACGCCTTTCCTCCTCTACAGCTGTTGAGTCAGCTGTTGGAGCGGATACGGAGGGAGCGCAGGACGGTGATCCTGGTCATGCCGGACCGGGGCACGGCAGTGTGGTTCCCGGTCCTGATCCAGCTACTGGTCGCTCCGCCATGGCTTATTCCTTGGTCGGCGACAGCCCTCTCTCAAGCACATGGGTCGCTGTTTCAGTACCCGGTGTTTGGCCAACGTCTGATGGTGTGGCTGGTGAGAGGGTGAATCTGGAGAGGATGGACCCTTCTGTGGTTGATACCATCCGGAATGCGCATGCTCCCTCCACTGTCGCGCTTTACGGGGGCAGATGGCGTAAGTTCCAAGAGTGGTGTAAGGTGGGGGGCCTGGACCCAGCATCCTGTCCTGGATGCTGTCCTGGGTTACCTCCAGTCTCTCCTTGATAGACTGTCGGCTTCGACGGTGAGGGTATATGCAGCAGCTATATCCTCTTATCATGAGGGATTTGAGGGTGATGTTTTGTTCAGCCACCCTCTTGTGAAGCGTTTCCTGCTTGGCGCTCGACGCGTGAAGCCGGTACAACGCTCTTTGGCTCCGAGTTGGGATCTTCAATTGGTCCTCGTCGGTTGTCCTTGGCCCCGTTTGAGCCTCTTGAGCAAGCGCCGTTGGGACAGCTGTCGTTCAAGACTGCGTTCTTGCTGGCCGTCACCTCCGCTAAATGCTCTTTCGGTACGACCAGAGTGCCTGTCTTTTCGTTCCGATTGCGGTGCCACTCTGCGGCCTAATCCTGCCTTCGTGCCTAAAAATATCCGGAGTTCCTTTTGCTCCAGGGATATTGTGGTTCAGGCGTTTCATCCACCTCCTCACGCTAGTGAGTTGGAGGCGGGCCTTCACCTGTTATGTCCGGTCCGTGCTTTGGGGATTTACCTCAGCCGTACTCAGGGCCTCAGGGCTACCGATCAGCTTTTTGTCTGTTACGGTGGTTCTCGTGCCGGTAAGGCACTATCGAAACAGCGCCTGTCCCATTGGTTGTGCGAGGGCATTGCCCTCTGCTACACGTTGGCCGGGCTGGCTCCCCCTGGGGGCGTCAGGGCGCACTCCACTCGTGGGGTGGCGGCCTCTGCCGCTCTTCTGGGTGGGGCCTCGGTGGAGGACATCTGTGCTGCAGCTTCATTGTCCTCCCCGGGTCCCTTCGTAAGGTTTTACCTCATGGATATGACCGGGGGTTCTGTCTCCCAGGCGGTTCTGGGGTCTGTGGCCTCTCCTGCTTCCCATCCTTTGGTGGGGTAGCAGGGGTGTGTGGGTATGGGCCACAGTGTGTTGTGTCACACATGGTCCCGCCTGTGCTGTGTGTTCAAGGGGTTCTAGTTCCCTCTTGTTCGCACTCGGGTGGAGTTGACTGCGCCCCCTCTTCATTAGGAAGGATGGGGTGACGGGACTCCCCTTCCCCCTTGATGTGGGCTTCCGGGTCCTCAGGGGGTGCATCTGTCGGGCCTCGCTGTAACGTTCGGGAGACTATCATCCTTAGGATTGTCTCCCACTGTCTACCTGGGTCACTCCTGTTGTTATTGTTCACCTTGTATGTCACCACTGATTGCTGTCATCACTAATTGTCTGTCACACCTGGGTGCTGTCATTGGCTGTCAGTCTGCTGCTCCTCATTGACAGCGTGGAATGTTGAGAATGTGACGTATTTAACATTTGCTCTATTCCTTGTTCTTTGCTAGAGCTTCACCTAATTCTACGGACGTACCTACCGCTGGACAAGCACAGACAGATTGTCTTCTCCCTGTTATAGTTTATGCTTTTCCCCTGTTAATAAACAGTTCAACTGTTTTGGTATAGTAAAACATTCTCCGTCTCGTTCTTCTACCTCGACAACTTGGAAGTCACTTACCCGTTCGTAACAGAAGCTCTAGCCATCATGACTTCCAACGAGGAGATACGGGACGAGATGGTGAGCCTACGGGACCAGCTCAGGATCATGATGGAGCGGCAGATGGCAGTCGGTGTCGAGCTGGGTCGACTGGGAGATGTTTCCCTGGCTTCTCAGGAGACGGCGGAGACAGCGTTGGTGGCGGTGAACCAGGCCCGCTCTACGACATCAACGAGGATATCCACAGCCGGAGCATCATCGATCGGCGGGGAAGGCGAGCGGGGGTATCCGGTGGATCGGGAGGACTACCGAGAGCCACGTCTGCCGGCGCCGGAGCGCTATGGAGGGGCTCCTACCGGCTGCCGTGAGTTTATCGCCCAGTGCTCTCTCATTTTTCAACTACAGCCGCGTACTTTCCCCAGTGGTGTGGCTCGGGTAGCCTATATTATAACTCTCCTCACGGGTCGTGCTCTCTCCTGGGCCACAGCGGAGTGGGAGAGTGGGTCTGTGGTCTGCCGCGACGCGAATGCCTTCGCCCTGGAGTTGCGCCGTGTATTCGATACCTCCAGGGTGATTTCCATTTACGAGGCCGGCAGTCGACTTATGTCCTGCCGGCAGGGCATTCGCGCCGTAGCAGACTACGCCATTGATTTCCGTATTGTGGCTCGGGAGGCGGACTGGCCTGAGGTTCCCTGCTGTGTCAATTTTTTGCATGGTCTCTCCACTCGCATGCAGGACGAGCTGGCTACGCGGGAGCTACCCGAACGCCTGGATCTATTGATTAACATGGCCATTCGGTTAGATAATCATCACCGGGAGAGGGGACGCGAGAGGGAGGCTTCGTCACAGGTACTCTTCCGTCCCTCTCCTAGTGTCGATCGGCCCGCATACCAGCCAATGAGAGAGCACCGGGGCGATGACGAGCCCATGCAGCTGGGAGCGTTGAACCTCTCTGAAGCGGAGAAACAGAGGCGGGTCAACGAGAAGCGCTGTTTTCATTGTGGCCGCACGGGGCATCGCTTCGCCGCCTGTCGGGGCTCGGGAAACGCAGGAGCCCGCTAGGCCTGGGGAAGGTGCTAGCAGGTGGGCATGTCTCTCCGGTCATAAACGTTCACGACTCACGTACTTTTTTTGATGTCACTGTCAGGTGGGGGGATTCTTCTACAACGGCCAAGGCTTTAGTGGATTCGGGGGCTGCGGGCAACTTGATTCATGTGGGGGTGGCTCTAGAATGGGGGGTTCCTTTAGAGACACTAGAGGTGCCCATCCCTGTCCGTTCGCTGGACGGCCGACCGCTTGGTTGTGGATTTGTTACCCAGCGCACCGGGAAACTGTGGGTTCGGGTGGCGGGTAGCGAGGGGGAATATTTGAATTTTTTTGTTGTTATGTCTCCTCATTCCGACATTGTTTTAGGCCACCCCTGGGCTTGTGCTGCATAATCCTCGTATTAATTGGGCTACGGGTGAACTCTCCATGGGAAGCGGCGTCAGCGCTGACGCTGGCGTGAGTTCATCCGTCCCTCCCCCCCTCCCTCTTTTGTCTCTCTCCAGGTTGACGGTGGACGTTGCAGATTCTTTATTATCCCCCAACCCCGATTTGGCAGGTGTTCCTGCGGTCTATTGTGACCTGGCGGACATTTTTAGTAAAACGCGTGCTAAAGCACTACCGCCTCATAGACCTTACGACTGCACCATTGATCTTCTACCCGGCGCTTCTCCGCCCCGGGGACGGATGTTCTCTCTCTCCCGCCCTGAGACAGTGTCCATGAACACTTACATTCGAGAGGCATTGTCCGCGGGGCATATCCGACCGTCCACATCCCCTGCAGGCGCTGGCTTCTTTTTTGTGGCTAAAAAAGATGGTGATCAGCGGCCGTGCATAGATTATAGGGGGTTGAATGACGTTTCCATCAAGAACCGTTATCCTTTACCGCTCATGGACACCGCCTTTGAGTGCTTACAGGGGGCACAGGTCTTTTCTAAACTTGACTTACGTAATGCATACAACTTGGTCAGGATTAGAGAAGGGGACGAGTGGAAAACTGCATTTAATACTCCTAATGGGCATTATGAGTATTTAGTCATGCCTTTTGGTTTAGCTAATGCTCCAGCAGTTTTCCAAGCCCTGGTCAACGACGTGCTGCGGGATCTAATTGGGGTGTCAGTGTTTGTATATTTGGATGACATCCTTATTTTTTCTCGCGATATGGTGCAACACCAACTGCACGTTCGTGAGGTGCTTCAACGTCTCCTTAAGCATCAACTGTTTGTTAAGGCTGAGAAGTGTGTGTTTCACACTGACACCGTTTCCTTCCTGGGCTTTGTGTTGACGAAGGGCGATCTTCGCATGGATCCAGCCAAGGTGAGTGCATTCTTGGATTGGCCACGGCCTTCGTCG
The DNA here is from genome assembly GCF_963971535.1 of Notolepis coatsorum. NCBI lineage: Eukaryota > Metazoa > Chordata > Actinopteri > Aulopiformes > Paralepididae > Notolepis > Notolepis coatsorum. The sequence goes on from NC_140176.1 coordinate 57,118,166, forward strand.
CTCAAGGAGTTACAACGGTTTTTGGGCTTTGCAAATTTTTACAGGCGCTTTATTCGCAATTTTAGCGCCTTAGTCAATCCATTAACCGCTCTCACTAAGTCCTCTCTCCCTGGCTTTGAATGGTCGCCTAGGGCAGAGTCGGCCTTCTGCGACCTCAAACGTCGATTTACCTCCGCCCCTGTACTGATCCGTCACGACACAGAGGCTCTGTTCATTGTGGAGGTGGATGCCTCTGACACCGCGGTGGGGGGGGTAATCTCGCAGAGATGTTTAAAGGATGGTAAGGTGCATCCTTGTGCCTTCTTTTCGCGCCGGCTGTCTCCGGCCGAGCGTAACTACGACGTGGGTAATCGGGAGTTATTGGCAATCAAATTGGCATTGGAGGAATGGAGACATTGGTTAGAGGGGGCGGCACATCCTTTCATTGTTTGGACTGACCATAAGAACTTGGCTTACATCCAAGGGGCTAAACGCCTTAACGCTCGCCAGGCCAGGTGGGCGTTATTCTTCACTCGATTTCGGTTTACCATCTCCTATCGACCCAGTTCCAAGAACGTCAAGCCTGACGCCCTGTCACGTCAGTTTGATCTTCCGGGTCGAGAGGAGAAGCCCCACCCTATTGTTCCACAGGCCTTGATTTTGGCACCCGTGTCATGGGGCATAGATAGGGTGGTGAGGTCGGCTCAGGCACGGGAGCCCGATCCCGGTGGGGGTCCTCCGGGTCGGATGTATGTGCCCAAGGCGGCACGCTCACGCCTGCTGCAGTGGGCGCATACATCCTCTCTCACCGGCCACCCTGGGGCCACCAGAACCCTGGAGTTTATCCGTAGGAGGTTTTGGTGGCCGACAGAGGGGGGGGATACACGCTCCTTTGTGGCGGCCTGTCCGGTGTGCGCGCGCAGTAAGACCTCTCGCCGTGCGCCGGCGGGTCTCCTCCGACCGCTTCCTATTCCCAAGCGTCCCTGGTCGCACATATCCTTGGATTTTATTTCCGGTCTTCCCTTATCGGATGGGTTCACTGCCATCCTGGTGGTGGTGGACCGGTTCTCCAAGGCGGCCCACTTCATTCCCCTTCCCAAGCTCCCCTCGGCCCGGGAGACGGCTGACCTTGTGGTGCAGCACGTCTTTCGGGTTCATGGGCTTCCAGTGGATATTGTGTCCGACCGGGGTCCTCAGTTCGCCTCCAGGTTCTGGAAGGCGTTCGCCGCCGGTCTGGGCGCCTCCGTCAGCCTGTCGTCTGGGTTCCATCCGCAGACGAACGGGCAGACGGAGCGTGTCAACCAGGACCTGGAGGGCGTTCTGAGGTGCTACGTTGCTGGGTGTCCGGCGACGTGGAGTAGGAGGTTGGCCTGGGCTGAGTATGCGCATAATACCCTCCTCTCCTCCTCTACTGGTATGTCTCCCTTTCAGTGTCAATATGGTTTTCAACCTCCTCTGTTTCCCGAACAGGAGCAGGAGGTGGAGGTGCCGTCGGCCCAGGCACATGTGGCTCGCTGTCGCAGGACGTGGAGCAGAGTGCGGACGGCGCTGCAGAAGGCCTCGGTTAAGGCTCAGCGGCAAGCTAACTGCAAGCGTCGTCCGGCTCCGGTTTTCCGTCCGGGACAGCGGGTTTGGCTTTCCACTCGTGATCTCCCTCTCCGGGTGGAGTCCAGGAAGCTGGCTCCTCGCTTTATAGGGCCCTTTAAAGTGGTACGTCGGGTGAATCCTATGGCTTACAGGCTACGCCTTCCGGCCTCTATGAGGGTCCATCCGACGTTTCATGTGTCCCTGTTGAAGCCATTCCTCTCATCGCCCTTGTCCCCGCCACTCCCTGCGGTTCCTCCGCCCCGCATTATTGACGGTCAGCCTGTCTATACGGTGCGGAGAATCCTGAGTTGTAGGCGGAGGGGTAGGGGGTTTCAGTTCTTGGTGGATTGGGAGGGGTACGGGGTAGAAGAGCGTTCTTGGGTGCCTCAACGGGACATATTAGATCCCAGCCTGATCGATGATTTCCGGCGGCTGCATCCCGAGGCCCCTAGGTGAACGTCAGGTGCCGTTCGTCGGGGGGGGATACTGTAACGTTCGGGAGACTATCATCCTTAGGATTGTCTCCCACTGTCTACCTGGGTCACTCCTGTTGTTATTGTTCACCTTGTATGTCACCACTGATTGCTGTCATCACTAATTGTCTGTCACACCTGGGTGCTGTCATTGGCTGTCAGTCTGCTGCTCCTCATTGACAGCGTGGAATGTTGAGAATGTGACGTATTTAACATTTGCTCTATTCCTTGTTCTTTGCTAGAGCTTCACCTAATTCTACGGACGTACCTACCGCTGGACAAGCACAGACAGATTGTCTTCTCCCTGTTATAGTTTATGCTTTTCCCCTGTTAATAAACAGTTCAACTGTTTTGGTATAGTAAAACATTCTCCGTCTCGTTCTTCTACCTCGACAACTTGGAAGTCACTTACCCGTTCGTAACACCTCGCGTCCGCTCTACCCCATATCTCGGTATGGCTTAAGAGCGGGACGCGATGCAAGTACGCTATATAACGACAGGTTATGTATATAACCTAGTTATATGAGTACTGGCTAAGCGTCCCGCTCTTAGCGTGCCCTGAGTTCCCTTGGGGAATCTTTTCCTGGAAACGATTTTTTTCCGAGGAAGAGTGAGTGGTGACCACGCCTAGTACTTTATAGTACGCTACTAAAGGGGAGGGGCCTGGCAGGTGGTGGGTGTATTTGGTTTTTTATTCGTTGATGGAGTACAATAGGTACATGAGATGAGGTATATCTCGGTATGGCTTAAGAGCGGGACGCTTAGCCAGTACTCATATAACTAGGTTATATACATAACCTGTCGGTAGTAATATAGGCAAAGTCGTTTCCTAAGTAGCAGAGTGCGTACTAGTAAGAATATGTTTTAATTCATTTACTTTCCTTCTTCATTTCAGATATTGAGTGAAGAAGTGTGTTTTCAGTCGATGACGGAAATTGGGTGGGTTTCGGCTGTCCTGACCAGTGATGCCACAGATTACTTGTAAAAGTAATCTGATTACTGATTACTGATTACTCCTTTAAAAAGTTATCTAAGTTACTTTACTGATTACTTGATTATCAGAGTAACTTAGTTACTTTGAAAGTAACTAGGTTACGAAGTCGTCGTTGTTCCCCCAACAGTTTTTTTAAACGCTTTATTGAAAGTGCATAAATTGTTTTTAACTTGTTTCTCTGCACATAACGTAAATTGTTAAACTAGTGCTTCAGCTTCTGTACCATCAAGTATGGTAAAGCAACAGTCTATGATGCTCACAGCATTAGAGCAGCCAGCCAGTGGTTTTACAAAACCAGTGTATCACATCACATCTAACAAATGCAGGCTGAACTATTCAATTATATCAACTGTAACTATTAAATTGTTTTTATAAATGTCTCTCTATAAACATACAATCAGTCTCTCTTTAACATGTAAATTAACTGTAAATCTGGCAAATAAGAGCTTTTGCTCTGCCACCATCAAATATACATTAATCAAAAGGGAAAGAAACAATCTCTCTCTTTTGCTGTTTGGCTGGCCTCCGAGTCCTCCTGTACCTAGTCGAAGCGTCGGCTAGTGTTGTGATTCCAGATGCTTTCAATGCAATTGGATGTGCTGTTTTTAGCGGTAGACAGTATTTTGTTTCCTCCGGATATGAATGTTTTTTTCACCCGGCTTAGCTGACACAAACGTGAAGTAGTGACAGAGGCTACGTTTAGACGAGCGTTTTGGGGTGGAAATCTACGTGCAGACGAGGGTGTAACGACGGAGCCCTGCTGTCACACGATTGGCGCATATGTCACATGACGTGCTGTGAAGACCCGCCCTACTCTGCCTCTGATTCGCAGACTGTGGATGGGGAATGTGATTGGACCAAAGCAGAGTCACTCACAGACAGAGGGTCCAGTCACGCCGCGGGACACATTGTGTATTTAACCCTTTCACTGCCACACAGCGTCACTCCCAAATAAGAAAAACAGCTCAAAATGTATTTTTGACTGTCGAAAACGAAATAAAATACTGCATTCCGCCTGCATTATGAATTTATGATGAGATAGTAACGAAATAGTAACGCACAGCCACTTGGACAAGTAACTGCAATCAGATTACTGGCTTTTAAAGATTAACGCGTTAGATTACTATTTTCGGGGAAAAGTAATCAGATTACAATAACGCGTTACTTAGTAACGCGTTACTGGCATCACTGGTCCTGACTGTGGTGGGAAGTTCGTTCCACCATTGTGGAACGTGGTCCGAGAATAGCCTGCTTCTCTTTGTTGACCCCCCTGGATCTCGGATAGAAGTTGGTCTGAGGTGGCCAGAAGATGATTATTTATTTCCCCCATAAGTACAGATTAAGTCTTGCCACTTTCCATGAGTAAAGAATATATAAACCTACAAGAAATGTTTGCCAATGTTTTGTACCATATATTGGTACATAGCTGCACAGTACACCCAAGCACATGAGGCACCAAGCCCCCCCCCCCCCCCCAAAGATCTCTCTTTCACCAGTCTCTGTAAACTAGATGTTAATCTCTTGATTCACGCTTTAGTTTTCTTCTCGAGCGTGAGTGTCCCTCTTGTGTTTTCAACAATGACAACGTTCAAGTGTGACGTCATCCTTTATTGTCAGAGCCCCTCCCCCTCCTGTCCCACAGCCCGCTTGTCTCCAGCGTGTCTGTGTGGGTCGAGGCAGCAGCTGGCGGTGTGTCCACTCCTCAGGTCTTTAGCTCCGGGCGGCGCCTGCTGTCTCCATGGTGAGAGATGACATGCACTGCTTTTGCATGTTGTTTGTAGGTATAGGTAGGCGTGCTGAATGACAGGGGAGAAATGGTCCCACAGCCCGCCCCAAGCTGAGAAACTCCCCATCCCCATTTTTAGATTATGAGCTCTACTAACAGCCCTGAGAGGTTTATGGGAACGCGCCGATGGAAGGTTTTGCGAGAAACATTCACTCAGCGTTTTTAAAATTCCCTAACTGCTCTAACTGCTTCTGTCACACACCACAACATAAATAATATTTTACAGCTTTGGAAGCGGTGGTTGTATCTTTAAGTGTTTTCTTGCACCCATCACTTTAAATCCATTGAGGGCCCCGTCACACCTTGGTGGAATTTTTTTTAGGATAAAATAAAAGTGCGGTGAATCGACATTAAAGGATCAATAGGCTACCGCTGATTTTTGGCAACATTTTAAATTTGTTTTAAAGTTTGACACCGGTAAGGGGCAGGAGCTGTTCTGATCGGAACAAGTGAGCTGTCTATCGAACCCTCTAGTGACATGTACGCTTGTTATGCGCATAACAGTTGTGTCCGTACACAAAGGCCTGCTGCAAACACGTAGCTGCCTGCTAGCTACCTAGCGAGGCGTGGCTTTGTAGGCATCCTGATGCGTTCTGATTGGGGAGGGTGTTTGGTATAAGGATTTGAATATATTTCTAACTTCTGCCCCAAATCAATGGCCGCATATTGCTCCTTTAAGGCTCTAATCCCACATTCATTCTGTACCGTGAGATACAGGCCCCGGCCTACGTATCTCAGGCCGAATTGAAAGACAATAAGCGAGATGGTTTTTCCTCCTCTCATAACCGCTCCATGTCGGTTGGTATTTCAAAGGCGTATCATTTCCTCCTCCGCAATGAAAAACTTTTCTCGAGACGGAGGCTTTGAAAGGCTTCCAGTGAATCCTATTAAAAGAAAAAATCATATAATTCAATTCATTTTTTGAAGGGGCCCATGTGAACAAAAAAACTAAAACGCACCCCCAAATGCATTCGGTCCAACATCTGGTAGCAATGACGTCCAATTCTGGGCACTGGGCAGACGTAGAAGAGGGGAAGGAAGACAGTGCTCTTAGTCATCTGATACTGTCCCGTTCGCACACAACAAAGCATGGGGACATAAATCCTGCTCCTCCAGCAGGAAAATATGGAGGGATCTTTTTATATTTCCGTCGAGGGTCACGGCCGATGCGGCATCAGTGACGTCTTCTGTCTCTCGTTTTTTTTATTTCTCGCGGTGCGGCCCTTCTGGGGCCTGCTCACACAGAGACATTGCCAGCGGCGAGATTCCCCCTTTTTCTTGTTACTGTATGGTTTTGTTTCATTCAGTAAAATGTCGAGCTTCCCTTCTCTTTTTTAAAGAGGCCACAGAGATTTGCAGAACTATTTTGTTTAACTTACCAATTAGGGCCATTCCCTGTTCTGTTCAGGGACGTTTTTTTTTAGTTGTCAAAGGGACACATCCGTTTTCCATTACCGTGCTCCAAAACATTCCCTAATTGGACAAAGGACAGCGTGCCCCCGAGTCAGGAATATGATGTCACATGGCTCAATGCAACATACTAAACATGACAGGATGGGCGTTTTTTTTTACTGACAAAACACATGGGTATGAAGAGCTCTCTCTCTCTCCTGTCTCTCGTCTCACTCACTCACTCACTCACTCTCTCACTCCTCTCACTCTCTCCCTCTCTCTCTCTCTCTCTCTCTCTCTCTCTCTCTCTCTCTCTCTCTCTCACTCACTCACTCACTCACTCACTCTCTCTCCCTCTCTCTCTCTCTCTCTCTCTCCTCTCTCTCTCTCTCTCCTCTCTCTCTCTCTCTCTCTCCCTCTCTCTCTCTCTCTCTCTCTCTCTCTCTCTCTCTCTCTTCTCTCTCTCTCTCTCTCTCTCTCTCTTCTCTCTCTCTCTCTTCTCTCTCTCCTCTCTCTCTCTCTCTCTCTCTCTCTCTCTCTTCTCTCTCTCTCTCTCTCTCTCTCTCTCATCTCTCTCTCTCTCTCTCTCATTCGCTGTGTCTTACAACACACCTATTCAGGGAATGTTTTTTTCTTACAGTCATAATCATTAGGAGTCACTGAGATGTAAAAGGAGTAAACAGGCAAGCGAGATGTCGTGTAAACGTTACGGTCTCCGTGACTCACAACCGGCTCCGACACCATGTGTCATGTTAAAAAGTGAGTTATTGGCTCTGAATTAATCACGGCAGCGGCTCGTAAAAGCGTGATGGCTCTTTAGCTGAAATCATTATAGCATGTGTTTGTAGACAGTGCTGGCAAAGGTCCACGACGTCGGTTACAGTGTGGTGTCGGGTTAAAGGGGCACAGAAAACAATGCTGATTGAAGACACATTCATTTTGTTTGACAGTTATTGGAAGTCAATTTGTTTGCATATGGCCACCGGTGATGTCATCCTTGTGTTGTGTTAATAGTATAATGTAAGACAAGATATTGCAATCTTTTCATCTACATAATTTCATGGAGCTTTAAGGATTCATTGCCCTTGATGACATCACTGGTGGCCATGTTCAAACTCATTTACTCCCAATAACTGTCAAACTAAATGATGTGTGCAAGACTGATTCAAGTTTTTCGGTGTGTGTGGTGAGATTATGTGCAAAATAAATCAGCGTTGTTTTGTGTGTGTGACATGCCCCTTTAAGACCCTTTTCCTCGTATCTGAGAGTCTGCCTGTCTGTCTCAGTGGGAAAATAAGACAGTAGACAGTAGTAGATTGCAGGACTGCTGGCTGCGGAGGGCGGGTAGGGGTTGGGTGTTGGGGTTAACGGGTGGACAAACCACCTTCACAACATGCCGTTACCTCTCTCCGGTGCTCCGTGGTCACACTGTTAGCGGGCCGCTAGGCTAAATCATGGCCAAAGCTACGGCCTCGTGTGGGTTGTTCTATGACAATGCATAATGATAAACTAAGCTAAGCTAAGCTAAGCTAGGCGTTGCTCGGGCTGATTGATCTGGTGAGGCACAGCAGACAGCTCCAGCTGAAGATCAAAGGAAAGCCTCTCCTGAGCAGAAAGGGAGGGGGGAGAGGGCGAAGGAGGGGGGAGATGGGAGATGGAGGGAGGGAGGGAGGGGAGGGAAGGAGGGAGGGAGGGAGAGAGAGAGGGAGGGACAGTGCCAGATGTTCCCTTCCCTCCGTGTCCCATCATGCTTGATAATTGCACGGCGCACCATGGGCTCCGTCCGTGCCCCCTTGACATTAAAGTGAAGCGCCTGGTGTGGCGCTGGCTGGGCTCAGCGGAGCTTTGAATTAGCCCAGGCTACAGCGCCTACGCCGGCTCCAGGAACACAAGAGACCCTCTCTCCCCCTCACCCACCTCCCATACCCTGAAAGGGCCCCAGAGCGGTCCGTAAGCCCCAAGGCAGAGGGGCACTGATCCCACATGACCTATCTCAAACTCCGCCCCTCTTTTCCCGATCCTCCAATCACAACCGTCGATTTCCTCTGACCGTTGTAGTTGGAGGATCAAGAAAAGAGGGGTGGAGTTTGTGATAGGTCCATTATGGACACTGGATGGGTGGCTGGTTGCACTAGTGGTGCTGGATATGAAAGCGGTGGAGTATAAATGTGTGTGTATACGTGTCTGTGTGTGTATGTATATGTGAATGCGTGTGTGTGTGTGTGCGTGTGTGTGCGTGCAGCACCCAGGTGTGTCGCAACAGGCCTGCAATAGAGTCCAGCTAGGTTTGCGTGTCCCTCCTTGTTAAAAGACGTGAGTCACCAGCACCGTTGGCCCTTGGGGCCTCTTCCACTGGCACCAGCCCTCCCTCCCTGCATGACCGTCATTATAGGCACACACTCGATCCCAGGACGCTGCGGGGGCTGAAAATGAGGGCGTGCAGGGACAGATAATGACAGGGCAGAGAGACAGCAGACATGACACCGGCTTTTAGTGTGCCAGACTGGCTCCATGTGTCCAGAGACAGACCCCTGTGCTCCCTGCTGTCTCCCCTCGCAGCCCCGGTGTGACCCCCACCTCCCCGGGCCTTGCCGGCCCCAGCGAGAGGCTCTACCTCGCGCGGCTGTCTGGAAGAGTCAGGTGCCTCCTCTGTCTGTCCTCTAGTAGAGGCCCTCTCCGCAGACGGGCCACGATAAGTGGCCACGGAGCGCAGGTGGTGCGACGGCTGTGCTCGCTCAGCTGTCTCTCTCTGTCCAGATATACGTGAGGATAAACACACACACACACACACACACACACACACACACACACACACACACACACACACACACACACACACACACACACACACACACACGTGCATGCGCATGCGCACATGCACACGCACACACACACACACACACGTGCATGCGCACACGCACACAACATACACACACACACACACACACACACACACACACACACACACACACACACACACACACACACACACACACACACACACACACACACACACACACACACAGCCCCCAGCCCCACCCCCGCCCAGTTCCAACACGTTATCATCGCCAGTCCTTCCAGATCCAGACGGTTGTCCTATCTGTCCCCCCCCCCCCCCCCCCCCCTCCAAGCCTTGACCTTAGTGGGAGCACCTGTACTACTGGCTGGTGCACTGCAGAGATAGAGATGGGCTCACAGTAATCTGTTCGTTCCCCCTGGTTCTTCATTCACCAAAGGTCAGGTTATAGTCCCACAAAGGGATGACAGTGCGGTGTGGGAACATAGAGACCATTGATGAGGAATCAGTGAATGGGTATAGTGATGTGGATGAATGGGATGTTCCAAGGCAGGTGTCCGGGGCGCTCTGGCCTGAAAAGATACCAGCGGTTAAAGCTGCTATTTGTACGATTTTTGATTGTTTCGAATGAGGACCATGTATGCTCAACCACATACACGTTACGTTTAATAACAACATAATTGTATTTTGATTAAATTAAGATTTAGACTAAGTGATTAAACTACGTTCTTATTGAATGTAATCCC
>NC_140176.1:57132919-57146852 GCF_963971535.1 Notolepis coatsorum
ACATGCAATTTGAAATATGATTATAGAATATAAAATATCAGGCCTAAAATGGTTATGCGATTAAAATGCGATTAATTAGATTAATTAATTACAAATCCTGTAATTAATTAGATACATTTTTTTAATCGCCTGACAGCACTAGTCCTGAACTGACCAGTCACCGCTGATGGCGAAAATGATTGACCACCATTGTAGCCAAGGAGCGATTGCTCCGAAAGCAATCCCAGACGAGCGCTGATTTCAACGAGAAGGGGGCAGAAGAAGACAAACAAGTTCTGTATCGTTAGTGGCTTAGCTTGGCATCACTACTGCACTATCTCGCGTACGTGCACGCGTACTGAATAAACCACAAATGTACCTCTAATACCAGTATTAGTCTGACCACACCCCTCATCAGCTTACCTTCATAAGCAGGTGTGTGGTCACCTGCTCTCCTCCTTCTCGCTTTCACCACAAGGAAGAAGTGCCTCGGTAGATCCCCACACTTGACACCATGATGGAAGAAATTGGATTAGGAACAGCTTGGGAAACAAGGATACGTTGACATCATATCTTTATTTTCTCTCTCACTATTTTCGAGAAAATACGGCGATATTGTCTTCGTACTGGAGTGTCTAGAAGATGATGATCATTCTAAAAACCCTCCACCGGTTTTCGTATTGGGAGCACGCCGCTGCATGCTTCTCAACTGCAGTTCCTTGCTGTGTTTGTTGGGGTGAAACCTGTCAGGCCACAGCTGAACTGTCGGACATGCCGCTGTTGTGAGGAGCGGTGCGTTCCAGGTTGGGTGAGTAGTGTTTGCTGGCGGGCTCCACTTGTCTGTTAGTGCTATGGGGGCTACTTGACAAAGTTTATGGAAACCGGCCCCAGGCTAGGGTCCTTTGTTTAGCCGCCTAGGCGACAGAAGGCCTTGGTCTGGCGACCATTATAGTTTTAACTAGTGGGCCGCGACCATTGACACTGGTGATCCCTGTGTGTTCTGGACGAGTGGATTCTCTCTGTCACCGTGTTAAGACCCCATCTTTCATATCCAAATGAGAGTATTCCTTCACGAGGGGATATGTGCATGTAATGTGCGATAGCGGCAGATTCATGTTCGAAGTCAGCTACACAGGCCAGTTGGTACTGTGCTGATTCCGCCGGATGTTCACCGTTGTGAAGCGGTGTTGACGTCTTGTTTTCTCTTTTCTCTTAAAAAGTGAGGAGAGGTTCAGAACGGCGGCCTGTCTGGGTGAGTGTTATGTCATTGTTTACATGTTCATAGCTTACGGTTAGCCAGTCAGCTGTTATCTGCTGCGTTAGCCTGCTGGATCGCTGCATGGCCTGCTTAAGGCCTACTGTTAGCCAGTCAGCTGTTAGCTGCGGGGCTAGCATGTCGTGGTCGCTGGGTAAACGTTAGCTTGCTGCTAGGGCCATGGCTGGCGCGGGGTAGCTTAGCTTCTCGCGCGCCGCCGGAGCTCGCTTCTGATCGCCGTTGGCTTGATGCTATTCTGTTGAACGTGCTTTGATTTTAACATGTTTTACACTCTTGACCGCGACGTCATCCTTGACAGGGGATGTTTCGTCGACCCTGCCCTGAGCCTGGACGGGGATTGCGTCAACAAAGAGGACTGTAGCGACTGGTTGGAGCGGCGACGCTGCCCGGATCGAACAACACAGGTCGGCTGTGTTCTACGGTGTCTTGTGACTGCACTTCGCTGATCTGCGTTCCGGGTAGGTACGGGGTTGGCCAGACCTCATAACACGTCTTCTGGTTTTACTTTGCTAAATGTATTGTGAATAACGGTGTTTTTTCCCAAAGCGTGTGTTGTCGCAATGCATTTAGGATACGTTGCGGGTTATGTGTGAGCTGTTTTTGTCACTGGCAGTTAGCTTCTCCGTGCAGATCGTGATGTATTGATCTGGTTGTTGTGTGAGAAACATCATGGTGTTTATGTGTACCGTGTACTCACTACTAAGGCAACTAACCTATGAAGCTATGCTTGGTGACAAGTGAGTAAAAGAATGTTCTTTCTCAGACTGTAATGACAATGAACAGTGTGTTCACACATTAACAGGTTTTCCTGTTTTAACTGGCCGTATTGAGGGTAAAATAGGAGGATTGTGTTTTCCCCCCCGGTTCCCTGGGGACTTTATCACCTCCTGTCAGACATGTTGTGCATTAATTGTGTCTTTTGTGTGGTAGGGATACGATGTAACTCTTAGCTTGATTGCTGAGGTTGTGCTAAATCTGCTGGAGAAACTTATTTCCTAAAGGGAAATTGGTTTGGTTGCTGTCATGTGTGCTTAGCAAGGCCTGTGGTCGATACTAATCAAGAATGATGTATTCTCTCATTGTGAAAAAAACGGCGTTCCTCTGTTGAGTGTTTTTGCCATTTTTTGTAGGTGATGATGGGTTGTGTGTGTCATGTGACCTACAACTGGGTTGTACTGGCCACAGAAGCACATGTGTATGTTGGACCGGGGTTCTTAGAGCCCTCTCTATTCTGTGTTTTTCCTTAGTAAAAATCAGATAGCAGGTTAGCTCATGCGCTGTGTGGAGCTGTGAAACGCTTCATAGAGCTGACTATGACTGTGTCATATACTCTTGTGTCGTTACGTCGTATCATGGGTGTGGGGTCGTAAAGGGGTGAACTGGTAACCTTTCCTCTCCCCATTGTTCTGTCGGTCAGGGGTACACCCCCTGTCCTTCAAGGTTCCCGTCACGTGGCGGTTCGGCACGTTACGTGGGGGGGGGGGGGGGGGGGGAGGGAGTTCCTGGTCCCACGGCCTGGTATATTGGGCGTGTGCACCGCAGGAATTCCCCCGCCATAGAGTACGTCACCGTGCGCGTCTCTGTTGGTAGGACTTCCGTGTGCTGTTCAGGTCCATGTGATGGATCTGTTTTCAGGGGGGGTGGTCAGGGCTCCTCCTCACCAAGCGCCTATTCAGGCCTTCTGTGAGTTCGGACTCCTTCTTCCATGTGAGGAAGCCTCCATCAGAGTACAGAGCCTTCCTCCTCAGATTGTCAAAGTGAGTGGACCCTCTAGAAGGGTCCTTTTCTATTGTATGTATATTCGATTCAATTCGTTTGTTGAGTGTGTATGGGTTCAGTGCCTCTTCCCCGGAGGCCCTAAAACCAGTTTTTTACATGGCTCAAGGTGCAATATATTCTTTTCAATCTGTACAGCTCGCGTGGGAAGTCTCTCTGGGGATCCCCGTCTCTTTCCTATGGGAGGGTGGTGGGATGTAAAAATGTGAACATTTTTTACCCCGGCTGTGTAGACTGGGATACATACTGTTGATGCTTCCTTCTTTCTATTCCAGAAGTGTTGGAGTTAGGGAGTGTCACACCCCTCTTGTCGTTCCCCTGGGCGCCTTGGGGATTCAATGACAGGTCTAAATAGCCTGTTCATTGATGGGGGTGTGTCCCGACGCACGTATAGTGCTAGCTCGCTGTAAACAGGCGATTGACTGGCACGCCTTGGTTGCTTGTGGTTGAAACAGCGTTTTTATAAAGCAACTGAGATGGGGGTTTTTCCTCTTCCGACGACCACATCCCATGACCTGGGTGGGTTGTCGACGGATTCTCGTTCATGTCTGGGGGATGATGACGGGATGGATCTGAACATATGTAGTGGGGTCTCACGCCCTTGGGGTGGGCCACCAGGCGCGGTTCGTCCGAACGTCTGGGTGGCGCCTTCTTTTCATGTTAAGATCAACACGCATATCTGCCCTTCTCCTGGAGTAGGCATGTCGGCGTGGTTAGGGCACGGGACTGGTTCTGGTCACGCTGGTCCAGATCAGTTGAACCCGTTGTCCGCCGGGGATGCAGATCTGCTGTTCTGGTACCCTGAGGGACTTGGGCTTTTTTCAGGGGGAAAAATGCCAGGTCGGTCTGGGTGTCACAGGGTTAAGCGCTATGGAGACCCTGGTTGGGTATGTTTTTACTCAGCACTGTCGTCATGGCTTACAGCCATGCCATTCTGTACGCGCTCGATCTCGTCGGATCTCGGCCGCTACACAGGTTGGTCCTGGTTAGTACTTGGTTGGGAGACCGCCGGGGAATACCAGGTACGGTGTGCTTAGGGGCTGGTTCTCCATTATTTTTCGCTCCTCTCTCACGCATGGCGAAGAGGGGCCTGTGGGGGTGGTTTTTTGACCTCCTCTGGTGACCCTGTGCTTCCCGTACCGCCAGGCCCGGTCCGAAGTGATGTTTGCGACCCGTAGGCCTGGGTTAACCCTTTTTGGAAACTGAAACACTTGTACTGCGGTATAGCCGGTGTATGCCCGCAGGTGTGTTTTGGAGTTTTTTCTTGGGGGGTTATAGGAACAACCACCGCATTGGGTAACACCGAGGTGGTTGATTCCCTGGTGTGTTGGAGCAGTGTCAACTCCCGGGTTCACCGTTTGAGGGTGCCCCTGCACGTTCATGACGTCTGCCAATCGTGTCAGCCTTCTCTGCCTCGACCCCTCTGGGTGGGGGTTTTTAAATGGAGGCTTGGTCATGCAACACCGCCAGCTTACGCTCCTTCCGCCGGGGCGGCTGTGTTCAGCTGTCCCCTCTGGCGCCTGTCTCGTCCGCAGTCTCCAGGCTAGGGTTAACAGCCTGTTGCCTGGTTTTTCCCCGGTGCGCTGCCTGCTTCCGTTGGTTGACCTTTTTGTGTGCTTACGGCCATGCTGACTGCCTGTTCTGCAGGGTCAGTGTGCCAGGCGGTGTACTATTGGGGGGACGGGGCCCGCTCGGCTTACGGCCATACCAACCTGAACACGCCCGATCTCGTCCGATCTCGGAAGCTAAGCAGGTTCTGGCCTGGTTAGTACTTGGATGGGATTCCGCCTGGGAATACCAGGTGCAGTAACTGAGGGGCCTTTGTCCGAATACGCTGGCGATGTGGGGGGCGGGGCACTGCGTGCCCACCTGGTGGGGTCTTGATGCTGGCATCATGGACTTCTCCGGGCCCCCATTCCAGGGAGTCCAGTCCTTTTGGTGGGTCTGGGTCTTCCTTCGCGCTCCGCTGCTACGGCCTTGCCACGGGGTTGGGTTTGCCCTTGGCCCCGTGATTCTGGGGGCAGTAACGAGGTTGTTCCTCCGTTCGTTCCCGGGTGGCATGCGGGTTGTGCGTGTGTGTAGTCGTGGGGTCAAGCCACGGTCTGCTCACCCTGTGCGTTAAGTTGCTTGAGTGCCTCTTCGCACGGTCGGGTCCGTCGCCTTCCCGTGAAGCCTCTAATAGGGGGGATACCCTCCATTAGGGGGGGTCGGGGGGGCTCGGCCCTCCCTGTTCTGATGGTTTTGGGGGGCTGTCAGCGGGGTGTATTTGTCAGCCAAGTGGCTCCGCTTGGCCTCCCTTGTGCAGTAGTGATGCCAAGCTAAGCCACTAACGATACAGAACGTTAGGTTATGACTATAACCAAGTTCTGTTAGTTAGGGGCGATGCTTGGCATCAGACGGCCGCTGCAGCCCTTGTCCTCACCTTGTGGTGAAAGCTTGGGAAGGAGGAGAGCAGGTGACCACACACCTGCTTATGAAGGTAAGCTGATGAGGGGTGTGGTCAGACTAATACTGGTATTAGAGGTACATTTGTGGTTTATTCAGTACGCGTGCACGTACGCGAGATAGTGCAGTAGTGATGCCAAGCATCGCCCCTAACTAACAGAACTTGGTTATAGTCATAACCTAACGTTCTTTGCTTTGACTCACGCCCACGCGTCTGAATGAATGGAAGTGGACGGCCATTTTGGATAATCACGCTGAATTATTGCAGTACACACATTACAAAAACCTTTGTTAAACATGCATTTTTCATGGGATATTTATAAACTTTGGACCTGTACTAGATAAGACTTCAGGCTATGGAACCGTTATGTTTTCCAGCTCCTACCTCTCAGCTGAAACCCAAAAACAGGCATCTGGCAACAAGTCAACACAAAAGTAAGGAGCAAAACATTTACTTCAGTGTGTTCAAACCTCTGTTACTTTATTTCATTAGCACTCAAAGTGATTTTTCTTTATTGTGTAAGAGACTTCAGAATGTTACCTTTCAAAAGAGAAAAGGTCCTTTGCGCTATATATATATTATTCCTAAAATTGCTGCACTTTGTTAAACATTTCATTGATCTGACTGTTGGTCTGTGTAGTATAGCTAATAAACAAGATGTTGCTGCTTAAACGTATGTATAATGTATATTCATTGATTCACTCGTATACCAAAATCCATTTGAATTGAAACATTTTGCTTTTCGCATCAAATATTGATATGCATTTAAAATACGATTAATTTAGATTAATTAACTATAAAGTCTCGAATTAATTCGATTAAACTTTTTTATCGAGTCCCACCACTAATAATTATGAAATAAAATATAGGCCAGGGCTGTACAACTGTAAATAAAGAGGTTGAATAAAATAAAATGGGATATAAACTAAATAAAATGAAATATAGCACAATAGAAGATAGTACAATTATAGGGGAGAGGCACCTTGTCTGCCCCGCGCCCTACAGACGGGTGTCCCCCAGGGCTCGGTCCTTGGACCCCTCCTCTTCACTCTCTACACCACATTTTATCACTCCTCATGCCTTCTCATACCATTTCTATGCCGATGACACTCAACTCTTCCTCTCCTTTCATCTCTCAGGTACCGAAGACTCTGAATAGATCTCGGCCTGTCTGTCTGACATTTCCGCCTGACCAACCACCTCAAACTGAACCTGAGCAAAACTGAGCTACTTCACTTGAATGAATGAATGAATGAATGAAAACTTTATTTAACAGATTGCAGAATGGGTACAATACAGTACGGCTCAATACATACAATTGTTAAGGGGATGCAGACCTGAGAAAGACGTTTGTCTTGTTTCCATCAGGGTCCCCCATTTTCAATTCATATAGACATTTATGACATACACAACATACATGACATTTATGGCATAGGGACATATAGGTATTTAGTACTGATACATTTGTGACATAAACGGTATTCAAATATACAGTACTGTTACCCCTAGATCCTGACAGAGTATATACATATGATGGGGAGGGGACTGTACATTAGGAGGGGGTGGGTGGGTGGGAGAGAAATATACATACGGCGGGGAGGGAATATATACATGCGGTGGGGAGGAGACTGTCTATTAGGAGGTGGTGGGGGTTTTGGGCATTTACGGTGGCCAGTTTCGAATTGCAGCCTCCCGTAGGTGCTCTTTAAGAGCGGTTTTGAATGTGGGCAGGGATTCACATTCCTTTACAGCTTTGGGTAGGGCGTTCCACATTGTTGTGGCATAATTGCGAAACGTGTTTAGTCCCTTGTTTGAGCCGAATCTGGGTTTAACATGATTTGTTGAGCTTCCTCTGGTGTAGTGGTTGTGGTATTCACTGACCTTTGGGAAGTATTTTGACATGTACATGGGCACCCCGGTCGTATAGTGTATCTTGTAGACCAGGCCCATTGCAAGTTGCTGTACTCTGTCGTCTACTCTAAGCCATCCTAGGTTGTCAAAGTGGGCAGGGGTGAGGTGGGTTCTGGGGTTCAGGTCAAGTAGTAGTCTGACCAGTTTGTTTTGTGATGTTTGTAATTTTGTTTTAAGCGCCTTTGAGGTGCTTTGGTACCATGAGGTGCACGCATAGTCATAGTACCCTTGAATGAGTGCTCCTGCCAGAGTCTTCAGGGTATTCTTGTTTACCAGAGAGGAGATCCGGTACAAGAATCTAGTTCGTTGGTTGACTTTTTTTTATTACATTGGATGCCATTTTGTCACAGGAAAGATTTGCCTCTAGGATGGAACCCAGGTAGGTAATTTCGTCTTTCCTTGTGACATATTGTCACCCACTGTAACTGAGAAGCCGTCGGTCTTGCTGAGTTTGTTATTTGAACCGAAGAGAATGGACTCTGTTTTGCCCATGTGTAATGATAGTTTGTTATCAGCGAGCCATATGCAGATTTTGCCTAGTTCCGAGCTGAGGGTTTTTTCAACCTGCAACTTGTTCTTGTCAGAGACCAGCAGGGCTGAGTCGTCCGCAAACAGGAACAAGTTGCAGTCACAGGCTGACGACATGTCATTTGCATAAATTAGGAAGAGTAGCGGTCCTAGTATGCTTCCTTGTGGAACACCACAGCTCACTGTGAGGGGGGGGGATAGAGTACCGTTTACCTCTACCATCTGTTCTCTCCCCTCCAGGTAGGATTGCATCCAGCTCACTGATAAGCTATCAAAACCAACTGCTTTTAGCTTGTCCATCAGAATGGAGTGATTGACAGTGTCGAAGGCCTTTTGTAGGTCCAGCATGACCATGCCGCAGTATTTGCCCGCGTCCACCTCTTGTTTGATGTGGTCGTTCAAATAGAGGAGGCATGTGTCAGTGGAGTGGGACGTTCTGAAGCCAGATTGGAATTCGTAGATTAGTTTTTTTTTCCGCCAGGTACTTTTCGACCTGTTCGTAGACTATTTTCTCCATGACTTTCGAGATGGAGGTAAGAATAGAAACAGGGCGGTAGTTGCCTGGGTCTAATTTGCTGCCCTTTTTGTGCAGAGGGGTCACTCTCGCAATTTTGAAGTCCTTGGGGACGTGCCCCTGTTTTATAGAGAGGTTTATTATGTGTGTGATGACTGGGGTGATGGCGGCTGCTGCGTCTCAGAGGAATTTGGAGGGGATGTTGTCATGGCCAGTGGCCTTGTTAGGTTGGAGGGCGCTCAATTTTTTGAGTACCTCATCGGTTGTTACCATTTCAAGTTTGAAGTCGTCTTTGTGGACCCCTAGGTTTTTGTAGTATGCTACTATGTGTTCTACCCCATAATGCCCCACTTGCCGGCAGAATCCTCCCCACTGACCGACCTTTCAATCACAGTGGAAAACGTAGCCATGGCACCGTCTCTGATGGCCAAGAACCTAGGTGTGGTCCTTGACGACCGGCTGAACTTCTCACTGCTCACATCGTCTCAACAATCAGAACCTGCACATTCCTCCTGAGCAATGTGAGAAGGATCCGCCCCTTCCTGACAAAAGAAGCCACCCAACTCCTCCTGCAATCAACAGTCATGTCTGGCAATCAACTGGCTTACCGGCTTGCAGCACCAAGGCCCTATTGTTTGATGAACAATATCACTTACCCTTAACTACCAGAGTTGTACCCTTCCTGCTGACTTGTTGTTCACAATTTGTATGTTGCTTTGGACTACCTGAACCTGACCCTAACCTTAACCATTAGGCTACCTGAAGCTAACCTTAACCACTACCTGAACCTAACCCTAATTTTAACCTCTACCTGAACCTGAACCTAACCCTGACCACTACCTGAACCTGAACCTAACCCTAACCACTACCTGAACCCAACCGTAACCACACATTTTATTTGACTAACCATAACCTGACCCTAATGTCTGTTCCCTGGTTTGTGTCCCCAAACCACAAAAAGGACCTATAAAAACAACATGTTGCAATCTGACTTTCTCTACTTGGGTATTATCACCTACAGTCAGTGGTGGAAGAAGTACAAAGTTCCTTTACCTAAGACTGCTGTGGGTGATCAGTGATCACGGTCAAATGCACACAAATATGTCCTTTTAAACACTGAACATTTAACGTGCTGCGGTACATATACAAATGTATTGTATGAAAATATATTACATAAAACATTTTCCAAACATGCTGTTTTCATTTATTTTATGATATTCTTTTTTTTGGTCCACTTTTTGTCCTTATTTTTCTATTTTTCTCCCATCCCACTGGTCGGCTGCAGTGAGGACCAAGCTTTGCATCACGTGTCCCCTCCGGTACACGAGGAGGCAGCCGTCGCATCTTTTCACCTGTACAGCGGGATCTCTCAGTGGCGAGGAGTAACGCGTGGGAGGCTAACGCTGCCCCCGATGCTTCCTGATTCTGCTGTACAGGCGCACCAACCGACCTGTAGGAGTCGCTGTCCACAACGTCCAATCCCCACCCACCAGCTTTCCCACCCCCTAACACTGCCAATTGTGTTAGTATGAACGACCAGCCAAGCTGGTAGCAACGCAGAGAGCTGGGCTCGAACCCAGCATCTCCTGCGTTAGTGGCGAGCGCCTTGCCCACTGCGCCACTTAGCCGCCCATTTATTTATGATATTCTACATTGTTTTCGTCTACCATGTTTGCTTGCTTTTCACATGCAGCGTGATTGACAACTGCGTCGGCCAATGAGGCTTTCTCTACCAACTTCCCTGATTGGCCAGAAGCCAGAGCCACGCTTTTTTCATTTTTCATTTATTTATACAGGAAAGGGTAAAAAAAATACATTTCACAATGTACATTTAAACTGTCCTGACTCAGTTACAAACTGGTTTTCAGCAGGTTCCTGTTCTGCAAAACAAATAGGCAGTTGCACGACATACAATCATATAATCCTGACAGAGACATTGTAGACATTGTGGACAGCAAGGACAAACATGCGGTCATAGCAGTCAATAGTATACAATCGACAGCATCAACTAAATGAAGACCTAGGAAAGAGTCGGATCAGTGATTACAGGTGTTGTCTAGCATCAGATGTTGTTTGTAGGCCTGTTATTGCTCTGATGTGGAATGGGATCTCGTTCCAAATGTTGGTGTATGTGTGGAAAAATTATCGTTGTCCATAATTATTTTTGTAAGCCGGTACTGGAATGAGTGCATGTGAGATTGATCTGGTGATGCGTTCTGGTCTTGTATTGTCTCTTGGGAGTAAAGCTGAGTGTTGGGGAAGAGTTATTTCTGAGCATAAAATAGAGGTTAGTGGCTAGATTTTTAGTGTAGTTCTGAAAAGTTGTAGCAGAGGAGTGTGAGAGTGCAGTACAGTGGTGAGTCCAGGGTGGAAAATTACCATGAATTTTATAAGCTCTATATTGTAAAGTCTTGCTATGGGTTCTGTAATTTCCTTTGTTGTGAGGGACCAGATGGGAGACAGTAAGATATTGTTGAAAGAAAAATTGCATGTAGATATGTATTTGAAATAGTGAGGGTGAGAAATAGTCTGATCTTGCTGTAAACAAATAGTTTCTGATTTGCCGTCTTGACTAAGTTATTGATGTGATATTTGTAAGTGAGGTGAGTGTCAAGAGTTACTCCAAGGTATTTGTACGTTTCTGTTATGGTTAATGTGTGATTTGCAAAGTGTATGGGGTTAGACATAGATTAACAGTTAGATGATTAGATTGCAGCCAGTCGTCGAGAAGGTGAGGATAGTTTTGTGTCAGCGTTTTTTTTTCAGAAAAAAGATAACAGTGTCGTCGGCATATAATAAACAGTTTGAATGATTACATACCATTGGAAGATCATTGATAAAATAAAGAGTAAGGGACCAAAAATGCTACCTTGGGGGACTCCCATATCACAGGATATAGGATAGGTATGAGGAAATCATCTTTATCACAGAGGAGGAAAGTTGAAAAGAACTAAGTTTATTCAAGAGAATCTGGTGATTCACTGTATCAAAGGCTTTACGGAAATCAATAAAAATGGCTCCTGTGATATGATCTTTGTTAAGTGCGGTACAAATTTGTTCAGTAAACTCTCACTTCACCCTGCTCATCACTGACAACCTCTTTATCACTTTCTTTGTGTCAGAATTCAGACAAAATCTTACCTACTGCAGGTTAAAGTAAAATTATACAATGGCATGCACATTTCTTGATTCTGATTGGCTGAAACAGTGAAGTTGCCAGTTGTTATTTAGTATACACACTCCACGTGACCCCAGATCCCTCCCACAACCGAATGACTTTTTTTTCTGTCTGAATCAATCCACCAGATAGAAAAATGGAAGTATGAATAGCTTTTGAACGAATCCTCCAAAAAAGATAGTCAACTGGAATGTTAGTTTGTTACATACACATGGATTATGTAATTAATTTGTCATGAAACAAAAGAAAAATCGCAATTTGATTGATTGATTGATTGATTGAAAATGTTATTAACAGATTGTAGAATGGGTAGAATACAATAAGGCTCAATACACACAATTGTTAAGGGAATGCAGACCAGAGAAGGACTTTCGTCTTGTTTACACCAGGGTCCCCCATTTTCAATTTATAATGAATTGTAAGTAGGGTGCAATTAGCACCGTGCAATCCATTCTTTGTGGATCTAGCCCTGTGTGTTTATTCTATAGCAATAAGGTTGGGTGAATTCCGCCATTGTATAAAAGACATTACATCACTTGTAGTCATGTGTTATAGGAATTAGATCATGCCTAGGGGGGTCTAACGACCCTCCGCTGCACATCGGGCCTAACAACCACCCCTAGGCAGGATCTAATTCCTATAACACAATCCTGCGCGTGATGTAATGCTTAAGTAGAAATACCCAGATAAAATAGTACCCTGGTAAAAGTAAAATTCTTTAATTCTTTAATTAAGAGAACAAAAGCATGTGAGATTGCATGTACTTAAAGGGATAATTCACTTTAGTAGAATCTGTCAAACATCTAAAGTAATCTACTAGTAAGCTAGTGACCACTGCTGTCCCTGTTGTCCTCTGTCAACACCGCCAGTCCTCCCAGGTGTCAGGCTCCTTGGCATTGTGTATAAATATCATACTTCTGAGGTATAAACAAACTATATAGCAATAATATTCTCTGTAATATATTTCTCTGTGTCAAAATGACTTGTTTCTTTTAGCTAATGTTGACATTTTAAAACGATCTTGACCTTCCATCAAACAGGTGACTCCCAACACATTCCATGCAAGGCAAAGATACACAGCACAATCAAACCTACAACAAACTGACCAGATCTGTTTTTATTTTTCAAAGGTAATACATCTGTAAAGACATCAAATGCAAAACAAACACATATCTATGACTCAGAATTGTCTGTTTTATTGAAATGTGCAAAAATAGTAGTTTGTTAATAATACTTATGATAGTGTGATATTTAGACATAGTCCCCACAATGAATGGAAGTGATTGAGGAGCCTGACACTTGGGAGGAATGGTGGTGTTGACAGTGGATGACAGCCAGGGACAGCAGTGGTTGCTAGCTTAGATTAATTTAACATAGAGGTGAGACTGCTGAAACTTGACAAGTTCTACTAAAGTGAAGTATCAAAAGTAACGCAACATGCTGACACAACATGTTGCTACATGGCCTGCTTCTGACTTCATTGCATGTACTACATACATAAAGTATTTAAAATCATACTACATCCTATTGGAGTTTACTGTTCAGCACATAGAGTGCAGTATATGCGACATACTACATACAATGTACTGGGAGGACCTGCACACCCAGGTGCAAGCGGCCGTTCTTAACACCAGAAGAAGAAAGAAATTCCGTCACAGCTGTTTCTACTTGCTAGCTGTGCAATCAGGACGGTATATGCTGTCAGTTCTGCCAGAAAAACACACAAACGAATAGTTTTCATGTTTTTTTGGGGGGAAATTTTCGCTGACCTGGAACTGGAAATACATTGAAATTGGCCTGGCGCAAGACTTGTGGGATTGAAATGATCGTGTAGCAACCGTCCTTCACATACTTCAAATGCTTTTGGTATGCAATACAAATCCGTCACATAGGTCTACAGTGTTTGCACTGTTGTTTGCACTGTTGCTAACAGATTACATACCAAAGAAAAATCACATACATAGCATGTAGCGTGGATCATTTGGAAACAGCAACGTTGTAAATGTTGAAATGTGACACAAGAGTGCACGTAGTCTAAGAAAAACAAAGCAAGGTTGATAGATATATTGTTTTACTTAGCTAAGTATGGTAGGAAACCAAGGTCCAACCCAAAGTAGCCCACAGTCTTAAAGCGACGAAGGTTGAAATGATAGAGGAGAGAGAATGAGGAGAACCTTCATTTTTCTCCCTCTTGTGTCAACCCTCCTCTCTTTATACGGCGTCTGGAAATAGAGCGAGATAAAATATCAAAAGAGGACTCAGTGAAAGAATCGTCTGCAGAGTTGTAATTTAGGCTTCAGGACGCATGGAGCTTCTCCTCCGCTT
>NC_140176.1:57147052-57159552 GCF_963971535.1 Notolepis coatsorum
TGCTCTGATTAAAGGTTATGTTAAAGTGGTATGTGTCAGTTATGCTGCTCTGATTAAAGGTATGTTAAAGTGGTATGTGGTCCAGTTATGCTGCTCTGATTAAAGGTTATGTTAAAGTGGTATGTTGTCCAGTTATTCTGCTCTGATTAAAGGTTATGTTAAAGTGGTATGTGGTCCAGTTATGCTGCTCTGATTAAAGGTTATGTTAAAGTGGTATGTTGTCCAGTTATGCTGCTCTGAATAAAGGTTATGTTAAAGTGGTATGTTGTCCAGTTATGCTGCTCTGATTAAAGGTTATGTTAAAGTGGTATGTGGTCCAGTTATTCTGCTCTGATTAAAGGTTATGTTAAAGTGGTATGTGGTCCAGTTATTCTGCTCTGATTAAAGGTTATGTTAAAGTGGTATGTGGTCCAGTTATTCTGCTCTGATTAAAGGTTATGTTAAAGTGGTATGTGGTCCAGTTATTATGCTCTGATTAAAGGTTATGTTAAAGTGGTATGTGGTCCAGTTATGCTCTGATTAAAGGTTATGTTAAAGTGGTATGTGGTCCAGTTATTCTGCTCTGATTAAAGGTTATGTTAAAGTGGTATGTGGTCCAGTTATTCTGCTCTGATTAAAGGTTATGTTAAAGTGGTATGTGGTCCAGTTATTCTGCTCTGATTAAAGGTTATGTTAAAGTGGTATGTGGTCCAGTTATGCTGCTCTGATTACGTGCTCTTGAAGTTGACAGGCTTCAAATGTCTATAATCTTTATAATTTTTTTGCCATGTGTTCTATGCAAAATTGTTTTCTTCAAAGTAACTAGTAACTGACTGGTTCAGATAAATGTAGTGGAGTAAAAAGTACAATATTGTGCGTTCAGTAGAAAGCTATCTGGCTGCTTGTTAGCCTAGCTTAGCACAATTAATCGGACATGGCCGGTTAGCCTAGGCCAGTGTTTCTCAAAGTGGGGGGCGCGACAGGGGGGGCCTTGAGATTTAAATAAAAAAAATAAAACGTTTTTTTTTTTTTGGATTACAGACAATTATTACTAAAGTGCTATCTGTTGCAGATGCACTGTTCTCCATGAAAATACCATATTTGGATAAGTTTGACCATTTCTCAAAATCTGAAAATCATTATTTAATAAAACACAGAAAAGGATCACCAAGTTACTCTCGATAAAAAAAAAACTTTACAGACAACATTGAGACAAAGCTTCCTGACACATCTCCATCCAAACTCTTGGAAGAACTCATTGAAATCTCATCTGATACCACCTGGAGAGCTAGTTTCAGAGTGTGGTGCTGAGTACCAAGTATCTCATGATGCAGCAGTTAAGGTGTTGATACCATTCAGCACCACATATCTGTGTGAAGCTGGCTTGTCATCCATGACAGCTCTGAAAACAAAATATAGGGCCAAGTTGAGCCTTGAGGATGACATGCGTGTTGCCTTGTCAAAGACTGACAGCAATAAAGACTGTTTGCTTATTTCCTATGTTCGCTTTGTAAATTCCCAGTCACTGAGTGAAGATCTGCTGTTTTGCAAATATGTCAAAAACAGAGCGACAGCTGATGAGCTCTTCAAAATTATTGACAGTTACCTGACAGAACATGGACTGAAATGGGAGAACTGTGTGGGCTTTTGCTCTGACGGTGCGCAGGCCATGGCAGGGAAAAGGAGGGGGCTACAGGCGCTCATCAAGGGGGTCTCGCCAAACGCGCAATGGACGCACTGTAAATTCACAGAGAGGCGCCAGCGTCAAGACAGCTTAGCCCTGAGCTGAATGAGGTTTTGACAGAAGTTATAAACGTGGTAAATTTCATCAAAACCCAACCCCTGAAAGCGCGCCTGTTCTCTGCGCTGTGTGAGGAGATGGGAGCTGACCATTCTGCAGTGCTGTTTCACTTTGTTGGGGCGAGGGGGGGGGGGGGGGGGGAGTGCCCAAGATATTTTGGTCCGCCAAAGGGGGGCCTGACAGAAAAAGTTTGAGAAGCACTGGCCTAGGCATTGTCCAACTAACACCTCTCCCGAAGGCTAACCGGCCATGTGCGCTTCCATTCATTGTGCTAAGCTAAGCTAACATGCAGCCAGATAGCTTTCTACTGAACGCACAGAGAGGAAACTGGTATCTATCTTCTTGTCTCTCTCTGGAGAAGACGGTAAGCGAATTTCCCAAAATGGTGGCATGTTCCTTTAAGTGCAGTACTTGAGTAAAAAGACTGTTCTCACATTAGGAACGGTTGACTCCGTTCCATTCCGTTCCGTTCCCGAGAACGATAGTCCCCCCTCCCCACTCCCCCGCTGGCCAGCTTTCACACTACCAAGCTTGTTTCGTTCCCGAGCACACTTGAGGGAGCAACACCTCGATGTTGGTAAAGCTGGCACTGCCACAGACGCGCTATAGCTGGTGCTTCAACCCTTCTTTGCTCTCGGAGAAAGCAGTTCGGGATCAAATGAGATCGAATAGAATAGATAGAATAGAAATACTTTATTCATCCCGAGGGAAATTTGGCACTACAAATCACTCACAGTAACCAGTAAACATTTAGGTAGACTTTGGAAGCGCTCTGGGCATTCATATTTTTTATATCCAAAGCGATCCGCCTTGAAAAAAACGCTTTCTGCGGACACAACGCCTTAAGGTGGTATTGAGAGGGCCCATTATATCTTATGAAGCCTCTGAAGAGAGAGAAAGACGTAAGCGCTTGGCTGAAATTGAAACACAGCTTCCCTCGTTGGAGCAGGTTTACAGACTCTCACAATCCCAAACGGACCTAAATAATATTTTAAAATTGAAGTATGAATACAACTCTATTCTGGGCAAGCAGGTTAGCACCCTCCTCCTTAAACTCAGACAGAAGCACTTGTTACAGCAACCCTCTTCCGTGTTTTGGTACAGTTGTGCTCACATTTGCAATCGTTCCGTGCCCGTTCTGTGCCCAGGGACGCTGATTAGTACCAGACCACCTTTTCAAGTGGTTATCTGTCGGACGGAACGCAGCGTTCTCCAGTGTGTGAACCATACCATGGTCTTCGGGGGAGCTCATTATTTTTCTTTGGGGGGGGGGGGGGGGGGGGGGGGGGGTCAGCAGCGCTGCGCGTGCCTCACAGGGAGGACTTTACTGTGACGCTTGCTGACATAGGCTATAGGTATGGGTAACGTTACAGAACCACACATAGTCCACACCACACAGGTGTCTGCATGCATGATGAAGACGCACATATTGAAATACATATGCTCAGATTAACCCCTCTGATCCAACACTAAAATTCACACACAACAGTCCTATTTACACATAAACACACGGATGAACCAATACCGAACAACAAGTCCACAACCAAACACATCGAGTCTAACATTATTATAGTAGACAAATGCAACATTATCGCCACCCACCTGATGGTGAAGATCTGCCCAATTCTCAAAATCTGCATGTCGCAGAAGTAGTCCCCGCAGCAGGCTGCTTCACCTTCTTTGTAAAACCAAAATTGGTTAGAAGGCTTACTTCTTTGACATTTGGTTTAACTTTCGACATTATCCTGAATACGTGTATTTAATTTTTTTTAAACGGCGGCTGAAGTTTGATTTGTGCCTGCAGGCTGCAACGCCGCCACACTCCGAATGGTAAACGCAAGAATAGCATGCATGTTGCCATCTATTACGAGTAGGGTATATCTGCAGTGCCGCAACCCCATAGATTTATGCTATTGTCTATTACGGTGAATTAGTGCGCAAATCATGAATCATACATCAAAATAACCAAATTTTATGATGATGACGATACAGAAAAATGAGAAAAATAGCATTTATTGACCCCCCAAAAATTCACAAATCATGTTTTCAGGGGGGCTGATGTCTCATATAGGGGAGCCATGGCTTCCCCAGCTCCCCCATGGTTCACACCCTGGCGTTCTCACTACACTGTGTGTGTGTGTGTGTGTGTGTGTGTGTGTGTGCGTGTGTCTGTGTGTGTGTGTGTGCGTGTGTGTGTGTGTGTGTGTGTGCGCGCGCTTGTGTGTGTGTGTGTGTGTGTCTGTGTGTGCGTGCGTGTGCGTCAGGGGCGTTTTTAGGGTTAGAAAACATTGGGGGCTTATTTTTTCTTATTTTTACACAGAAATACGCAATTTTAGAGTAATTAGAGACGAATACTGAAGAACTAGATTCGAGTTTTTTAAAGTGAGGTCCAGGTCCATGAGGGATATGGGCAGTCCCCATAGAAAATTCAAAGTTAACAGGACCAAATCATCAGTTTCTTATTGATTTATTTAACCTTTATTTAGCCAGATAAAACATTGATATGGTCCAAGAGGCCCCAATGACGGTACAAATATACATATACATACATACATACATACATACACACCAATAACAAAATAAAAACACAGTTAAGAATCATACACATAAGCAAATAAACAAACTTATGCACAGCCTATGTACAAAAGAAATACACAGTTAATCTCTAGTCTTTACAGTTTTCTTCGATTGCATAAACACTCAAATCAAAAGTATTACACAATTATCAAAACCTTACACTTAAGAGGCGGTTAGGTGGCCGAGCGGAGATTGCGTTCGTCACCAACCCCGGAGCTGTGTGGGGTTGTCACCAGCTTGGCTGGCCGTCTGCACTAATACAATTGGCTGTATTAGAGGGTGGGAGAAGCTGGCGGGGTGGGTCCGGGTCGTTTTAAACAGCGACTCCTACAGTTCGGTCGGGGCGCCTGCTAAGCGCGGATAGGACTCGAGGGGGATAGTGTGATCCTCCCACACGCTACGCCCTCTCGATGAGAATCCGCGCTGCCAGGTGAAAAGAAGCGGTGATTGGCTGGACGTGTGTCGGAGGAAGCACGTGGTAGCCTCCACTCTCCCAGATGATCTGACTGTGGGGGGTAAGTGCGCAGCGACCAGGAAGGGACTGGGAATTGGCATACGACTAACTGTTATGGTTTGTAACCGACCCCAATCGCACAACACAAGACAGGTATGAGAGTAAGCCAAGAACGGGCATTTATTGAAAACACTCAGAAAAAAGGCACTGTCCCTTTAAGGGAGAACACCAATACTGGATAAACAAGAAAAGGGAAAGGCCCAGTGCCTTTAAGAGGCGAGCTGGCTAAGGGGAAGGCAAAGGGAAGGCTAAAGGAAACAGGGCCGGGGCAAGGGAAGGCAGGAACATGGAGGACTAGGAGGACTGGACAGGGAGGACTAGGAGGAACTAGAGAGGGGAGAAAGGGACAGAGGCCCGCGGAGGCGGGCTGGGGACAGGGAGGACTGGGAGGACTAGAGTGGGGAAACAGGGACAGAGACCCGCGGAGGCGGGCTGGGGAGTGGGAGGACTGGGAGGACTAGATAGGGAGGACTAGGAGGACTAGGGAAAAACAGGGTAAGGCCTAGGAACAGGGCGAGGGCTGGAGCTGCATACTGGGACAGAGAAAAACAGGGTAAGGCCTAGGAACAACAACATGTTGCTGCTCTGCAGCTTCTCCCGGGATGGTTAGTCTGGGGAAGCAGGTGGGTACATCAGAGCCGCTCTGCAGACTTCTCTCGGCAGATCTCCGAGGTGGGTAAACGGAACCGAGAGGGAGAGAGGGAGTGGGTTAGCTCAGAGTACAATGGGGAACAGAGCAGGTGCAGGAGAGGTGACTAGTCCCAAAAACAGAGTTATCAAAGTGACAGAATCTTCGGTGTATATACACACTGTGAGTAAACGTCCCAAACACAAATCCACGTGATGAATATCTTCGGTGTGTAAACACACAGTGAGGCGATGTTAAGGCCAAAATATAATCCCAATGAAAACAATCCAAAAAGGGCTAACGCTGGGTGAGTGACTGTCTGATAAAAAGCTGGATATCTTCAGTGTTATATCAACACACGAAAAACGGATAGGATCAAAGACAGTCATAAAAACTCACCCAGGCGCTGTGCGTTGGAACAGAACGGAGCGAGCGCGTCGCCACGGGGAAAGGGTTGTCCAAGCGGAGGTCTGAGTGGTGCGCGACTTGCTTAGAGTACGCGCCGGTACGGAGGGCGCATCTGGCGCGGAGGTCTGAGTGGTGCGCGACTGCTTGGAGTGAAGAGCGCATCTGCTGCGTGGAGGTCTGGATGCGCGCCTGGAGTGAAGAGCGCATCTGCTGCGTGGAGGTCTGGATGCGCGCCTGGAGTGAAGAGCGCATCTGCTGCGTGGAGGTCTGGATGCGCGCCTGGAGTGAAGAGCGCATCTGCTGCATGGAGGTCTGGATGCGCGCCTGGAGTGAAGAGCGCATCTGCTGCGTGGAGGTCTGGATGCGCGCCTGGAGTGAAGAACGCATCTGCTGCGTGGAGGTCTGGATGCGCGCCTGGAGTGAAGAGCGCATCTGCTGCGTGGAGGTCTGGATGTGCGTCAGGACGTCTGCTGCGCGGAGGTCTGAAGTGGATCACTGGGATACCTCCCGTGGAAGTCTTAGAGAGCGTAGTCCAGTGTCTCCCTCAGGCAACGGCGACAGGAGGCGAAGGCTGGAGCGCATCTCACGCCGGAGATGAAAACAGCATAAACAGACAGAGGACCTCCCGAAGGAGTCTTGGTGATAGAGAATCTGATACGGCATGTTACGGCACGACCCGACGAGGGACAGAGGGGAAGAGCCAGGTACTTAAAGCCCACAGGGGTGCTAATTAGAATACACATCAGGTGCGGGAGGTAATTGATTGATTGAAACTAAAAGTGTGTGTTCGGCACCAGACCAATCAAACACATAATGACAGGTAGTCAAAGGGTGTGGTTGCAGAAGAGCAAACGAACGCGAGGGAGGGGGCTAGTGAGGTGAGGAGAATGCAATGATTAACAGTAGGCTTAAAGGAACAGAGCGAGTAGGTGAGCAACAGGCTTAAAGGAACAGAGCGAGTAGGTGAGCAGCGGACAAAACCTCACACTAACATTGGGATGGGAGAAAATCGGAGGAAAATGGAGGGGGAAAAAGACCAATAAATAAAAATAAAAAAAAACCTTACACTTAAAACATAGGCCCAGATTTGCACCCCTATAAGCACAAAGTCAGCCTCACACTTTTTGCAAAACAATACACACAGTGATTTGCAAAACACTAAACACACTTGCATTACATTACACATAGAATGTCAAATTACCACACATATGAGCCAATTGGTTAAACACAACAATCAGATGCACAAACACACCATTGCTTAATTGTAGATACACCAATCAGGTTTAAGCACTATAAAAATGCAGCAGGTGAGTTCACCTGCCTTCAACCAAAACGGAAGGAGAGTGAAGTACTGTACACAGAGAACGTGAAAATATACAATACATTCACCAAACACTACACAAGACAACCAATGATGCAGACTGATGAAAATATAAATGTTCTCTCCATATACCCAAATCAGTCAACATGTCAACATGGAGAATCGCAACAAAATAATCTCTTGCCAGATCCAGCTAGGCAAAGAGATTATGTCTATTATTTTCTGTACTCTATTTAAATGTTTTCTTTTTTTGTTTTTGTTTTACTGTAATTTTAACCTGTACTGGATACAGTATTTTATGTTTGTCTGATATTTGCTGAGCTTACTGTGTTATGCACACTGTAGTAGCATGAAAACTGGGACATGTTTTGTTGTGATTCTCCATGTTGAAATGTTGACTGATTTGGTTATATGGAGAGAAAATTTATTTTTTGTCAGTCTGCATCATTGATTTGGGTATATGGAGAGAATTTTTTTTTTCATCAGTCTGCATCATTGATTTGGGTATATGTAGATAAATAAATTATATTTTCATCAGTCTACAGCATTGGTCTTGTGTAGTGTTTGGTGAATTTATTGTATATTTGCATTTCTCTGTGTACTTCACTTACAGTACTCTAATCACTGAGAAGTAGAATTGCTAAATGGGTTTTAGGTTAAGCACAGCAGTGTGTAACTGGTTCAAACAGAATTAAGTCATATGAAACACAAAATGTAGTTTTTATAAATTAGTGTATAGTTTGTGTTTAATTTAGCAAAGGATCTGAGGTGTTCTGATAATTGTGTGTGGTTGTGCTAATTGTGTGTAGTGTTTTGAAACACCGGGCCCTGTTTTCAAAATCGTGCTTAAGCAATCGAAAAAATTGAGGAACATACTACCAGCCAAAGGAGGAAGCAGAAAATGATGGACGAGTATGTAGTTGAGTCATCTTGTGGCACAAGCTCAGACCTCATGGAGATCAGCTGAGACTGTTCTATCCAGTCCTCGACAGAATGCTGCAAGAGCTTGAGAGCATGTTCTCATGAGTTGGAGAACAATGTATGAGAGGCATACAGGCATGTTATCCAGCCTCAGACCAGTTTCTCTCAGTGGAATTGCTGCAACCCCTCGCTACACATTTAATTACAATATCCAACTACTGCCAGAGGAGATCACAGTTGCAAAGTGTTTCCTGGCCAGGACAGGCAGAGATGCAGTCCCTACTATCCAAAGTGTCTTTTCCCTCCTGGATGATAATAATAATAATAATGCATTTGATTTATAATGCGCCTTTCAAGACACTAAAAAAAAAAGTCCACAAATCGGTGAATGAAAAAATTATATAGGATCAAATGAAAACTACTACTTGCTAAAAATCGATGTTTAAAAGTACTAAAAACCAAAGAAAAATACCAAACACTAACAAACATTCAGCACAGACAATGGGGATTTTTTATTTTTTTTTAGATCCGGGGCTAAGAGAAAAACATCCGGGGCTGAAGCCCCGGAAGCCCAGGGCTAACGACGCCACTGGTGTGCGTGTGTGCGTGTGCGTGTGTGTGTGTGTGTGCGTGTGCGTGTGTGTGTGTGTGTGTGTGTGTGTGTGTGTGTGTGTGTGTGTGTGCGTGCCTGCTACTGGCTGTCCTGCTCAGGGCAGAACAGTGGTTTAATCATTACAGAAGGAGCAGGCGTGTTCCCATGGAGCAACTCCCTACAGCCGCCTGATTTCAATGTCATTTGTCATCCATGAGCGGCTGGGTTCAGCTTTACAGCCACAACTCCTTCACTTAATCACGTTTTATAGCCTTCCTGACCCTGGCTATGGAGCAAGCCGTGGCAGAACATGGCGGACCGGGGCCTTAAACTAATAATTATAAACCAGGCGACTGTTTACCAGCCTTCCACTTCCTGGTTCATATCAAGGAGACTGTAAAAGGAGGAAGGTTCATCACGCTGGAATACCAGCGTTCTGTGCTCTGCCTGGTGCCAGACATTGGTGCCAGTTCTATTGAAGCCTATGGGAGGTGCACAGAGAAACAGGATATGCAAGCCACCTGGGGAAATATATCAAACGTTAGCTAGTTAACGATGCAACAAATTGCAGATGATTCTGACATCCGAGGTAATAACCTGTTTAAATGACGAGGAGATGGCGTTCAACTCAATGTCGGCCGAACTGAGCGTTTCCACACTTTGTGCGCTATGCGTTGATGTGATGACCCTTCCTCCTTTTATAGTTTCCTTGGTTCATATAAAAATGAAAGCAAGCTCAAATGGTGATATGGTTAGTTAACAAACACAAATACACACACACACACACACACACACACACACACACACACACACACACACACACACACACACACACACACACACACACAGGCGGACTCAGGGGGGGGGGGGGTGATTGCCCCCATGGTTGAAAATGCACGCTAAAATGCCCTTTTGAGTGGCGAAAAACAAGAGGATGTGCCCTATTGGTGCTCTTCCAATGGTTTAAACTTGACCATGTGCTCCGACGGTTAAATAATGTCATGCAAAAGTGCTCTTTTGAGTGGCAAAAACGAGAGGATGTGCCCTATTGGTGCCCCTCCAATGGCTAAACGTGACCATGTGTCCCCACAGTTGAAAAACATCATGCAAAAGTGCCCCTTTGAGTGGCAAAAATGAGGGGATGTGCCCTATTGGTGCCCTTCCAATGGTCTAAACTTGACCATGTGCCCCCACGGTTGAGAAACGTCATGCTAAAGTGCCCTATTGAGTGGAGAAAACATACAGTAGCAAGGAAATGAAATGATACGTGTCTTAATGAGTACTCTGTTAGTGGATAAAATGTGATGCAGCTTACTAGGGCAGGCTTTCCCAAAGTGAGTGCCATGATGAAGACAGTCTAGGGGTGTTACAAAATAGTTAAACCCTGCTTATATTCTGAACACATTATATGGAGTTTTTGCAAGAAACCGATGGGCTAATATCTACAATATTCCATCCATTTAAGTTTTCAGTTTTAGACACATCCCCTCTCGAATGTTTAGATGTCAGAGGGCTTAATGAAGTCTGAGATGTAACCCTGCATCTAGGGATGCCCCGATCACGTTTTTTGCCACCGATACCGATCACCGATTGTCTTGAGCCATATCGGCCGATACCGATCCGATATCGATCGTTTTTGATTAAACATTTTTTTTTATATAAATATATATATATATTTTTATAAAAATATATATATTATATAATTATACTTGTAGTTGTATTATCTGCGAGACATCGCCACCACGCAACAAATCTAAATGCTCGCTATCTCCACTGTGTATACTCTGCTTTGGTCAAATCACATTCAGCATGCCCTCAGTAGGGTATATCTGTGGCTCTGCAGATATACCCGCGGCTCTGCAGATATACCCTACTCCCTCAGCTAGACCCGTTTGTGACTGCGATGCAAGCCGGGGCTCGAATACGCATCGAATCACTGTTATAAGACATTGATATCAGGAGCTATCTGTAGCTACTGCTAGATAACGTTAAGACAACGCCTCAAGGGTACTACGACTATGCTTGCACCTCATGGTACCAAAGCACCTCAAAGGCGCTAAAAACTAAATTACAAACATCTCAAAACAAACTGGTCAGACTACTGCTTGACCTTACTCCTAGAACCCACCTCACCCCTGCCCACTTTGACAAACTAGGATGGCTTAGAGTAGACGACAGAGTACAGCAACTTGCAATGGGCCTGGTCTACAAGATTCACTACACGACCAAGGTACCCATGTACATGTCAAAATACTTCCCAAAGGTCAGTGAATACCACGATCACAACACCAGAGGGAGCTCCACAAATCATGTTAAACCCAGATTCGGCTCAAACAAGGGACTAAACACGTTTCGCAATTATGCCACATCAATGTGGAACGCCCTACCCAAAGCTGTAAATGTAAAGGAATGTGAATCACTACCCACTTTCAAAAGCACTCTCAAAGAACACCTACGGGAGACTGCAATTCGAAACTGGCCCCTGTAAATGTCCTAACCCAACCCAATGTACAGTAAATTACCAAGTATGGTTTTGTCAATATTCCAATGTACAGTTTTGCTTGTACAGGTGTACAGTGTCCCACCCCACCCACCCAACCTCCTCCAATGTACAGTCCCCCCCCCCCCCCCCCCCCCCCCCCCCCCCCCACCTACCCTCCAATGTACAGTTTCTACGTCAAATGTATATACTCTCTTTTCTGGACTATTTTGGTATCACAAACAGTACTGTATTTGCAAATCTGATATGTCATAAATGTATAGATGTAGCAGTACTGTCTATCTGTATGTCATGTATGTCATATATGTTATGATGAATTGAAAATGGGGGACCCTGATGTAAACAAGACGAAAGTCTTTCTCTGGTCTGCATCCCCTTAACAATTGTATGTATTGAGCTGTACTGTACTGTACCCATTCTGCAATCTGTTAATAAAGTTTTCAATCAATCAATCAATCAATCAATCAATCAATCAATCAATCAATCAGTGAACTATTTAGTTTAATGGGATGTTTCGTTTTGAACAGTGAGCTAACGTGAGCTAACGTGAGCTAACGTGAGCTATCATGCACGTCTACTAGACTATTGCCTGAGCTTGTTTGCACTGGGAAGGGAGGAGGAGGAGGAGGAGGAGGAGGAGGAGGAGGAGGAGACGGAGCGTCTGAGATAGAACTCAACGAGTGAGATCTCGTTTTTCGATCGGTTTTGACGATCGGCGAAAATAAAGCATTATCACCGATCGCCGATCGCATATTTATACTGATTATCGCCCGATAACGATCGGTGGCCGATCGATCGGGGCATCCCTACCTGCATCCTACTACTGTGTGTGAGGTAGGTAATACAGCAAGCTTTCTTTGAAGTTGCAAAGATTGAGTTTATTTGACCAATTATGCATTACTAAATACTAATGTATGTACACTGCAAGTGCTTTTATTGATGGCAGTATGTTTTAGCCTAGGCTACTGTAGGCTAGCTGTATGACTACTGTAGCTAGCTAACTAAACAGGTACCTTGCTTAGCTGATTCTATG
The DNA here is from genome assembly GCF_963971535.1 of Notolepis coatsorum. Lineage (NCBI taxonomy): Eukaryota > Metazoa > Chordata > Actinopteri > Aulopiformes > Paralepididae > Notolepis > Notolepis coatsorum. The sequence continues at coordinate 57,159,327 of NC_140176.1, forward strand.
CTAACCTGTGTTCTCAATTTAGAAATAAAGTCTACAAATTATTTTAGGATAATTTGCACAAAATATACCCATAGCACTTTAAAGTTCATTGTGAATAGCTTTTTAAAGCAAACAATTTTGTCAAAAGCAGCAATAGTAAGGGAGGAGATAAGGATACAGGTATGTATTTGTAAGTCCTCACTGCTAGCTGTGTGTATAACCTTGTCTCACAGAGCCATAGTTTGGA
>NC_140176.1:57169552-57179194 GCF_963971535.1 Notolepis coatsorum
TTGCTTCCACCCCAGGTGACCAGCTGAAATGACCTGGGTAGAGAAGACAGATTGGGGTCGGGAGGAGCCCTTTATAGTGTGAAACGGGGGGGGGGGGGGGGGGGGCCATTTGATAGGTCAAATGGTTGGGGGGGGGGACACAGGATAGTGGACAATGGGGATAGGAGGGGGGACATTTGATATCCACGACAGTTGTGTGCACTGACTCTATCTTATGAAGTCTGGTGCGTCTGTGCCTTACATGCAAGCGAGACATTGAACCTGAAAACAGTGTAGTACATAGGAGACATAGATACACGTGCATCAGATATACTGAAGCAGAGCTACCTTGCAAAAGGGACATAGCAGGCTGCTCCTTATGAGGAGATGCATGTCCTTGTCCAGGATTTGATTCCCGCTTGGGGACCAGGTTGCTGCGTTGCCAGGTACCCAGGTGGGGTATCTCCCGGGCCTTTCTGTGTGGAGTTTGCATGTTCTCCCCGGGCTGCGCTGTGCTGGGCTGGGCTGGGCTGGGGTTTGCATGTCTGCGTTGGCAATGTAAGACATTATGTCATCAGACGAGCCAATAAAGCACTTGAAATGAAATATTGAAAACTTTTATTTGAGAGTAGAAAGTGTCTGAATAGATTGATAGCCGTGACCTCATCAAGCTGTTAGTCCAAGAACATGGCCACTGGATGGCAGATAAGACCAGAAGGTCCTTCTAGCTGATAACGTTTTCACAAATGCGTTCCCTATATCTGGAGGCCATGTGGCATGTAGTGTGTGTGTGCGTGCGTGCGTGCGTGCGTGCGTGCGTGCGTGCGTGCGTGCGTGCGTGCGTGCGTGCGTGCGTGCGTGTGTGTGTGTGTGTGTAGACATCTCAGAACAGGTGCACAGAGAACAGCATACAAGAGAATAGCATAGAAACGAATGTCATATCACGGCTATCGGGAAAAACTTTTCAGGAGTTATGAACTATGAACCTCATTTTGAGATTTAAACCTGTGGTTTTCAATGGGTCTAGTCTTTTCACCAATTTTACACAACATCCCTCTGTCTGTGGAACATGTTTATTCGTTTTTCTTGCAAAGAAACTAGTCTAAATCGAATTAAAATAATTTATTTTCCAGTACATTTTTCTTTCCTTTTAATTTTTTTTATTTTTTTTTTATATTTTTTTTGAATCTTTATTTGGAACATGTAAATGATACAAACAAAATAAATAACTAAACAAAATCAAAACATAACTCAAACAAAATAATAACTAAACAAAAGCAAAACATAACTCAATCTACATGTTCGAAAAGGAGTAGGAAGAAGTATACACTTATTTAATCCTACCCCTTTTCCACTACTCAAATGAGTGTACTATTTAAAAAAATTTAAATAAATATATATTTATATATATATATATATGCAAAACAAAAAAACAAAAAACTATATATGTAAAACATGAACAAAATAAAAATGTAAACACCCATGAATATCAAGTCCCTTCCTCATCCCTGTACCTCGTGAACATCATTTCCTTATACATCAGTTTGAATTGTCTCATGTTTGGACATTGCTTTAGCACCACATTTAGACTGTTCCACAGTTTCACTCCACATATTGAGATGCAGTGTCTTCTCATGGTAGTGCGTACATTTAGAACTTTTAAATTGAGTTCTCCCCTCAGATTATAACCCCCCTCCCTATCAAAGAACAGTTCTTGAATGTTTCCTGGAAGTACATGACCTTTTGCTTTATACATTAATTGTGCCATTTTAAATTCCACAAGATCATTTAACTTTAATGTTTTTGACTTTAAAAATAATATGTTTGTGTGATCACGATAACCTGCAATGTGAACTATCCTTATGGCCCTTTTTTGGAGTATAAAAAGTGGTTGTAGTGTAGAATTATAAGTGTTTCCCCAGATTAGTTAGGCAGTGTTCCTGGCTCCAAAAAGCACAACTAATTGATTCAATAAAGCTAATTTATTGCTTGTGTCCCCCATTGTGACATCACAATGAACAATAACTCCGAACAGCTTGTTCAGGCGTTTTAATCTGAAGACTTCAGACCCTGGCCAAATGAGTATCTATGTGCATTTTGTCTCTAGTCCCTAAATAATAATAATGCATTTTATTTCAGGATTGCGGCGCTGTTGGGAGTGAGTGAAGAGCGGAGGCGGTTGATGTTGCGAAGGTGGAAGTAGGCGGACCGGATGGTGTTATTGATGTGGGAATGGAATGATAGGGTGCTGTCGAGGACGACACCCAGACTCTTGACCTGGGGGGAAGGGGAAACCAAGGAGTTGTCTATGGTGAGGGTGAAACTGGGGTGCTTGGTGAGTGTGGACTTGGAGCCAATGAGGACTACCTCTGTTTTATCACTGTTTAGTTTGAGGAAATTTGAAGTGAACCAGGATTTGATTTCCTGTAAACAGGCACAGAGGGAAGAGGGAGGGAGGGTGGAAGTGGGTTTGGAGGAAACATAGAGCTGGGTGTCGTCCGCGTAACAGTGGAAATTGATGTTGTATTTACGGAAAATCCGACCAAGTGGGAAGAGGTAGAATAATGATGTAGAGGATAGGGCCAAGGACAGAGCCCTGGGGAACACCGGAGGAGAGGGGGGATGGATGGGATGTGAATGATTTTAACTGAATGAACTGAGTACGACCAGAGAGATATGAATGGAACCAGTCTAGGGATGTGTGGGAGATTCCAATGGAGGCTAGGCTATGTTGGGGTCTGAACCAGGTTTCTTTAGAATCTGTGTTACATTATTTGAGAGATGACAGAACCAGAGGTGAGGGAGGAATGGATGATTGCAGTTATAAGGGGCAGGAGAGAGGGGAGGGAGGCTATGACCAGGGAGGAGGGCAGGGGGTCAAGTTGGCAGGTGGATGGCTTGGATTTCCGGATGAGTTTTGATATATCGGCAGCAGAGGGGAGATGGAAGCAGGAGAGAGGTACAGAGAGGAGGGGTGTGGAGCTAGGGGAGATGGACAACTGGACATGAGAGAGGTCAGTTGCTGGTGGATATTGGCTATTTTTAAATTGAAAAATGACATCAGGGAGTTACAATGTAATATATATATATATATATATATATATATATATATATATATATATATATATATATATATATATATATATATATATATATATATAATAATGTAATATACCTGCATATAATCCTCCTATACACCTACTTATACACCGGCATATAAACCATATATAACTCTTTATGATTGCATGTACTGTACAATAATGCTGTTTTACATATATGTAGATACTATATCTATATCTGTCCCTTACCTACTCTTACTAGTTACGCTGCTGGCCAGTATGACTACGACCATACTGTCTTCATACCTGTACCACTGTACATATTGGTATTACAACTCTGTTTAATCACATGTACATAACTATACTATACTATACTATTGCACTTTACTGTTATTTGCACTCTGGTTGGATGCCAAACTTATTTTCGTTGTACTGTACTTGTGATGTATAATGACAATACATTTGAATCTAATCTAATGTAATCTAAACGAATGATGAAGAACGTGACAGAAAGTGAAAAAAAAATTATTCTTGGTGAATGTTGTTAGTTCAGATGTAGTTTCAGACCATCATTAGCTGTGATCTGGAACAGACCCGGGCCGGAGGCAGGAGCAGGAGATAACAGACCACACACGCAGAAGCCGCGGCTTTCCGATGCATTTCACATGTTCTGCAAGTCAAACTGTGAAAATCAACATGTTACAGAAAAATGGACTCAATGTGTCAATTCCATCCCCGTATCTGAACGGACACACAGCACCCGAGCACCCAACTGGAGTGAGCAGCAGTGCCTGTTAACATGGGCGCCGCTCACGTGAAGCGGTCGGCACTCGGCCTGGGAAATTCCGCAAACTCTTAGGTTTGAGCCGACGGACACCTATACCACGCCCAATAAATACCCTACTAGTACCAATCTACACCCAATAAACGATGTACAAAACCCACACCCAAGCATCTCAGAATAGGTTCACGGCCAAACCCCCCTCCCTCTCCCCTAACAGAAAATTCCTTTTTTTCTTTTTTTTCTTTTTTGCTCTTTTATTTTGGGTTGTTCTCTTTCTCCTGGGGAAAATGCCTGGCCTCAAAGGTAACCTAATTGTGGTTTTGGAATCCTTGGGAACACAAAGGAGGCAACCCTTTAACCAGAGATATACGCCACCCTCTTTACCCAGGGCTTTGCTAAAAATAAAACGACGGGGAGGTAGCAGCATTTTCTTTTTAATGCCAGAGATTTATGCGGAGCAGACCGTGTCTATTAGGCGCCCCTTTAAAGTCCCCTCGCCTTCAAACAAACGAGAGGGGAGAGAGAGCAGATGGAGCCGATTTATTTATTAACACGATGAGGAAACGCCTAATGCATATCTCAACTTTATTTGTTTTGGCTAATTACAGGGGAGCTTAAGCTGCTATGTCATCAATGATGATAAGGTTGAGAAATCTGTTGTCCTCTGTTCTCTGAGGAAGTGTGAGCATGTGTTTGTGTCTCACTCACACACACACACACACACACATACACACACACACACACACACACACACACACACACACACACACACACACACACACACACACACACACACACACACACACACACACACACACACACACACAGAGATCTACCGCTGTCTGTCCATAACCGTGATAACACACGTTTAACTTGGTGGATGGGTTGACAGAAGCTCGTCACAATCTATCTACCTAGTACCTACTACACCTCTTTCCATAGCATGGGTGTGTACTGATGTAGTACGTACAGTAGTATTAAATAGCATGGGAGTATTGGCTGCTCTGTTATGGCAAAAATCATAATCACGATTATTTGATTGATAATGATTCAGGATTATTAAACACTAATACTTGATTTGAGAACATCATATGATGACGACCTTTCTTCTCGACAAAGGCTGCCTTTCTGTCATCTTCTACAAGTTATCAAAGATGTGTTATGGTTTGTATGCAACCCAACAGCACAACACAGACAGGCATTCAGCGTTAGCCAAAAAAGGGGCGTATTTATTTCACAACAGAAAAGACAACACGTCTTCTTTCAGGTCCGAAGTAAAACAACCCGTAGGCGAAAAAAAGCGTCTAGTAATAAAATGTCTTACTGTCCCTTTAACACAGTGAGTGCCACACCCCTTCCAGGGAGGTGCATAGGCTCATGCCACCCATTAACCCCATGTAATCGGTCACCTTGTTTGTAGAGCTAAACCTATATTTTATATTATAGCTATGGATCCAATATCATTGTCAATTGACAGTATGATCCTTCCATTCAATATGCCATAAAGAAATATTTTTTCCATTGATACGTTCCCGTTTTATAACGTACTGAATATGAGTATAGTTTTAGAGTGATCCTGTGTAATCCCAGGAAACTCTGCTAAACAGGGTTTTAGTGCAATTCATTATAAATCGTGACATTCTCGCCTGATTATTGAATGCAAATTCTTTACCAATAAATATAAAGTGTGTTAAGTGTCTAAAGTGGGTAAAGTGGGTGCTGCAGTGAGTTGTTTGTTTAAAGTGAGTGTGTGCGTGTGGATGTGTGTGCTGTGATTGTATTTGATGGTTTGTTACATAGTGTTATTGTCATTTAGCATCCTGATGGCCTGGGGATAGAAGCTTCTTCTGAGTCTCTCTGTGGCTTGCCATGAGACTCCGGTATCGCTTGCCTGACCGCAGCAGTTCAAAGAGGCAGTTGTTTGGGTGGCTGGAGTCTTTGATTATTCTCTTGATTAGCCTTACCCATGCAATGCTTGTTGTAAATGTCTTGGAGAGTGGGAAGCCCACCTCCAGATTGTGCGTTCGGCTGAACGGGCCACTCTCTGTAGTCTGCTACGGTCTTGTGCGGTGCTATTCCCAAACCAGGAGGTGATATTGCCAGTCAGGATGCTCTTTATTGTGCATGAGTAGAAGTTCTTAAGGATCTTCTGACTCACTTGGAACTTCCTTAGGCGCCTAAGGAAGTAGAGGCGTTGCCGTACCTTCTTGATAACACTGTCAATGTATGTGGTCATGTCAAGTCCTCGGATATGTGGACTCCGAGGTACTTAAAACTGTTCACTCTCTCAACCGGTGCCCGTCGATGCTGAGGGGGCTGTAGTACCTGACCCCCGACCTCCTAAAGTCCACAAGCATCTCTTTTGTTTTGCTGACGTTCAGGGAGAGGCAGTTCTCCTGACACCACCGCGACAGATTCTTTACCTCTTCCAGGTAAGCCCTCTCATCGTTTGCAGAGATCAGGCCCACCGCTTTCAGAGCCTCACGGACGGATTTGTCTACCCAGGCTTTTGGTTTGGGTAAACTCTAATTGTGGTAGAGGGGACAAAGTCCAGCACCGTTTCAGTGTAGTCATTAATATTGTCTGTGTTATCGCGAAACACACTCCAGTCTGTACATTCAAGTGTCTCCTCTGATTCCACAGACCAACGCTGCACATCTCGCGTTACTACAGGGACGCGCTTGAGACTTTGTTTATACTTTGGCATAAGAAAGATGGCGTTGTGGTCCGATTTGCCGAAAGGTCTAAGAGCCTGTGACTTGTACCCATTCTTAAATTGCGAGTAGCAATGGTCTAATATGTTCTCGCCTCTGGTGGGACAAGTCACATGCTGATAGAAATTCGGCAACACCTTTTTAAGACTTGTGCTATTGAAATCGCCCAAAACAAAATAGCAGCGTCAACATTAGCTGTCTGAAGTTTGTTTACCCTCGTCGGTATAGCTTCGAGAGTGCGTCCCCAGTGTTTGCATGTGGTGGAATACAATTTCTGATCAGGATGATGGACGTTAACTCCCTCGGAAGAAAGAAAGTCGGATTTGATGGTAATAAACTCCAGGTTTGGGAGCAGTGGTTGACAATTCCTTTGCATTGCATGATCGCACCCCTCCTTGTTTACCATGAAAGCTACGCCGCCGCCTCTCGTTTTTCCCGATTCTTCTGCCGTTCGAGTCCCTTGCGGAGAACAAAGACGTTTTCTGCTGGTTCTATTGCATGGTTCAGAACATCCGGAGTCAACCAAGTCTCGTGAAACAAAAGACGTTGCAGTCCCGAATGTCCCTCTGGAATTGGATACTTACTCTGATGTCGTCCAGTTTGTTTTCTATGGATTGTACATTGGCCAACAATGCTGGGCAGGGGTGTCCTGTAAGCCCTCGATCTCAGTCTGTTTTGGATTCCAGCCCTCTTCCTCGACGTCTCCTCTGTCTGGGAGGGTTGTTGTTGTTTTGCTTCAGGATCTCCACCGGCCATTGTTCAACAACGACCCGGTCGCGAGAGCAGTCCAAACGGTGAGTGTGCTGTAATCCAATGTCAATCAGTGATTGTCGGTCATATATAATAAATGCACCAGCAGTTGTACACAAAAAAAACACACGTAAAACTATAAAAACGTACCAAATAAAGCACAGTCTCGACGGAGCTAACAGAGAGGCAGCGGACAGTGCGGCGCTATCTTGTCATAACGAGTTTACTCGTTGTTGGCAGAATTCGATTGGCGGATATAACGAGTTAACTCGTTTTTGGCGCAGAAGCGGTTAAGGGAAAAAAACGAAAGCGAACCTGTAGGCGAAAAGACGGAGGCCCGTGACGTAATGTTCGAGCGTCTCCTTTCAGGGCAAAAGCAAAACAACCCGAAGGCGATGAAAAAAACCAAGTCAGCGGATTAATATCAATGTTCAGAGTTCAGAAATGGTGAAGGCAGCGTGACCTCCCATGCGTTACGCTTCACCAATGAGAGTCTCGCTGCAGGTGAGAAGAGAGCCACTGGCTGTCTCCACATGTGTCGGAGGAAGCATGTGGTTGACTTCAGGGTTCCCTTGTACCGACCAGTAGGAGGAACATGCGCACACCAGGTAGGGGAGGGGGGGAATTGGCATAGCGACTAAATTGGGATGGGGAGAAAAATAGAAAATCAGGCGGAGAAAAAGAGATAAAAAATTTTAAAAATTAAATAAAAATAAACGCTCCTCTCAACACAAGCTGAAATTACTGGGGGGGGGGGGGACTATAACTCTATAACTCTGCATGTTGTGGAAATGTCTCTGCACCCTCGTAACCAAGACAACAATATTAAATTAAATATGAAATATTAAAATTGCCTACAAAAATCACAGGGTGTATTTGACTCTATAAGAGTACATTTGAAACTTTGGACCCCAATACACACATATGGGTGGTAGTTGCTGCTAAAGGTACACAGGTATTATATAGAGTCAAAAATATGAATACAATGAAAAGTGTTCATTGCATTTGGATTGTTTCTGGTTTGTACAGTACACTCCTCCTTGTCCAACCTGCCGTCAGTGTAGAATTTACCTTCATGAATTAATGAAAGTTTCCCAGAAAAGGATAATTAATTACATGTAATATAGATGTAATAAAAAAATAATAGTAAGTGTCTCCTCCCAGGCCATTAAAGTAGAGCAGCAAGTCAAGCAGGAGCAGTTAATTCTCCCAGAGCGGGGACAATCAATGCATGTGCTCCACCCCTGCACCACTTCTGCCCCATCTTAAGACCTCTTTGTTTGGTGGAAAAACAAATTTAGGCAGGCATTACGCCGGGCCTCCTGTTTAACACAGGGATGTTTTCCATTAATGGTGTGGGGGGGGGGGGGGGGGGGGGGGGGGGGCGGGGGGGAGCGATCGCAGGCCTCTGGGGCTGCTGCACCACAGACAGATAATGAACCAGCCAGCCTAACTCCACTCATATGGTATGGGTTTGGACCGTGTGTGTGTGTGTGTGTGTGTGTGTGTGTGTGTGAGTGTGTGTGTGTGTGTGTGTGTGTGTGTGTGTGTGTGTGTGTGTATGTGTGTGTATAGACCTGTGTATTATGTGAATAGAGGGCAATAGAGAGAGCGAGAGAGAGAGAGAGAGAGAGAGAGAGATGAGAGAGAGAGAGAGAGAGAGAGAGAGAGAGAGAGAGAGAGAGAGAGAGAGAGAGAGAGAGAGAGAGAGAGAGAGAGAGAGAGAGAGAGAGAGAGATGAATTAGCAAAGTTATTAGACTTTCTACTGCACACCGGTCTGACTCTGCACGATACCAATGTAAAATTACTGATGTACGCAGATGATCTGGTTCTGCTGTCAGCCACTAAAGAGGGTCTACAACAGAACCTAGACATCCTCCACCAGTTCTGCCAGACATGGTCTCTGAACGTAAACATGAAGAAGACTAAAGTCATGATCTTTCAAAGGAGACACGAGTCTCAGAGTTCACATAATACATTTAAATTAGGCACACACATATTAGAAAACACAAAAAGCTACCCATATTTGGGATTGAAAATAAATCATAATGGAAACTTCAATATGGCTGTGAATGAATTGAAGGAGAAGGGAAGAAGGGCTTTTTATGCCATCAAAAGGAAAATTCCAATTGACATCCCAATTAGGACCTGGCTCAAAATTCTAAATTCCGTAATAAATCCAATAATATTATATGGCAGTGAAGTGTGGGGTCCATTAACTAACCAAGATTTCCCAAAATGGGAAAAACACCCATTAGAAGTACTGCATGCAGAATGTGCAAAAACCTACTTAAGGTCCACAGACACACTGCCAATAATGCATGCAGGGCAGAACTCGGCCAATACCCCCTAATC
>NC_140176.1:57179394-57186894 GCF_963971535.1 Notolepis coatsorum
AGCAGGGGGTGGCACCTTGCATGGTTGCAAGTTCAAGTTTCTTTATTAGTTGTCATACAGAAGTACAGAATACTTTTATACAAAATGCTTCTTTCTGTTACGCTCCAGAGACTGTGCTAGACAAAAAGATAAGTATAAAATGAAATAAGTATAGCAGTATAAAATAGAAGTCACGTACGTAGACACAAGTGTTCAATATGTACATATGTACAATGTTCAATACAAGTAGAAGTAACTGAGTTACCATACATATACTATACAATATACTAATATACAATATACTATATAGTGCAAAGCAGAAATGGGATGAGGTACAATTTAGGTACAATTTACAGTAGGTGTACTGAGGTATGGGTTGTAGTGCAAATTCTTTGTCAATAAATATAAAGTGTGTTTAGGTGTTCTAAAGTGTGTAAGTGGGTGCTGCAGTGAGTTGTTTGTTTAAAGTGAGTGTGTGCGTGTGGTTGTGTGTGCTGTGAGTGCATTTGATGGTTGTTGTATAGTGTTATTGTTCGTTGAGCAACCTGATGGCCTGGGGATAGAAGCTTCTTCTGAGTCTTTCTGTGCTTGCCATGAGACTCCGGTATCGCTTGCCTGACCGCAGCAGTTCAAAGAGGCAGTTGTTTGGGTGGCTGGAGTCTTTGATAATTCTCTTAGCCTTACCCATGCACCGCTTGTTGTAAATGTTCTGGAGAGTGGAAGTGCAATGCAATGCATGCTCCGTCGGTGTGTGAATGTGTGAGTGAATGGGTAAAAATGTGAGGAACAAAATTATAAAGCGCTTCGGACAAAAGCGCCATATAAATGCACCATTTACCATTTTATTTGCACTCTGGTTAGATGCTAACTTATTTTTGTTGTACTATACTTGTGCTATGTGATGATAATACATTTGAATCGAATCTAATCTAATCTAAACGCAAACTTGTACAGTACCGTTATACTCACCTATACACACACACACACACACACACACACACACACACACACACACACACACACACACACACACACACACACACACCACACACTGTGTGTGTGTGCCCTGTGAGAGGTGGATTATGGCCCTGTTTCCTGGCAAGGCATCATAAGCTGCATGAAGCCCACATGGAGCGGACTGTAGGGACTTCATCACACACACACAAAATAATTTGTTACATTACATTCTTACGTATACTACTGAAAGCTGTCGTGTGTATACAAACAAAATATACATAATTTGCATATTTCTCAGTAGCATACGTAACAGATCTCAGTAGTATACGTAAGACCGTTTCAGTAGCATACGTGACAGCTTTCAGTAGCATACGCGACAGTGTTTGTATATACGCACAAGCTTTTCACTAGCATACGTGACAGATTTCAATGGTATACGCACACGTTTTCAATAGCATACGTATGATTTAAGTGACGGTATATGGCCTAAACGGCCCCTCATACACACACACACACACACACACACACACGCACGCACGCACGCACGCACGCACGCACGCACGCAGCACGCACGCACGCACGCACGCACACACACACACACACACACACACACACACACACACCACACACACACACACACACACACACACACACACACACACACACACACACACACACACACACACACACACACACAACACACACACAGGAAAGAAAGAGCTCCCTCTGCTGTGCTGTCTGGAGCCCCCCCCCCCCCCTCTCCATCCAGCTCGAGCAGAAGGAAGGGGGCCAACCAGGAGTCGTGACCCACAGCCCCCTCTCCTCTAGGGGCTGCATGCTCTGCTCTGCAATCGGCTCAGCCAGACTTACCTACAGCTTATGCTGTCTCTATCACGCTCCTTCCTGCTGTCCTATCACTTACATTCAGGGCCATGATTAGGTCACTTGTCATTGGGCTGCTAGTACCAGTAACCAGATAGCAAAACATGTTATTGCATCAGACACACAAGAACATGAGTAACTTTCAGTTGAGCCTTCTGGCGCAGAGAGAGATCAAGAGGTATCGTGTGAATTACAGTAAGGCCATGTACTAAAGCCTATGATTGTTTTATTGAGCAGAGCCACGTTGGATAAGGCAGCCAATATCAGAACACACGATATCCAGGGTTTTTGGTTATGTGGTGTTTTTTTGGGGGGGGGGGGGGGGGGTAGTATTAATGCTGATCACATTAATACAGTTAGAGTTATGGTTGTGATTTTAAAAGTGCACCTCAAGTCTAAGGAACAGGTCAGAAATCCCCACTATTTTTTTGTCTGAGTGATAACCCTGGGTCAGGCTTACCTGGAGTACTGGGGATCAATGAGGATTATGGAAGAGCCCAAGATGTTTTTTTTTTTTCTTTGCTTCCATTCACGGGAATCTCAAACACCTTCCTCGGATACGACTTGGGGATGTTGTTTGCTGAAAATAGCTACCGTCCTTTTTTGGACGGACTGCACTTAATTTGTTTGTCAGAATCGTTCTCGACACATTTCTGAGACATTCCTCATAACATCCATCATGATGTCTGTCAATAACGAGAAGCATGACCTACTATGTGGCACCGCAACCAATCGGAACTGCATTTATTGCACTTCCTTGCTCGTGAGCGCAAGCAAACATGTTGTGATTGCATTGGAGAGCTGCCCAAATAGTCTACAATCAGAATTACCGTTATTTACCAACTACAATACATCTACCGGTAGAAGGAATCTAACAGGGTGTGTAGCCTACATGCTTTTGACTTTACATATCACACAGCTTCAACATTATACACTACAGAAGACATATCATATATATATATATATATATATATATATATATATATATATATATATATATATATATATATATATATATATATATATATATATATATATATATATATATATATATATTATATATATAAATTTATATATATATTATATTATATTATATTTATATATATATATATATATATATATATTATTATATATATTATATATTATATATATATATTATATTTATATTATATATTATTATTTATTATATATATTATTATCTTACATGCAGCTCACACAAAGGTGACTTTTTAAGACTACATCATATTTTATCTATTTATTACTAAACTATTTTCACTACCTCTCTACCTACCTCATTTTTGCATTTAGCATTTTGCACTTTGCATTTAGCATTTTGAATGCAAAATTAACCAAGCATTTCACTATAATGTACCTTACATGTGACAAATAAAACAAAATTGAACTTGATTGGAGGGATCAAGAAAAGAGGGTGGGTTTTAGATAGATCAATTGAAGATTTTCCAATTTTACATTTAGTAAATTGATGTTTTACACACTTGGGTGGTGTTATGAAGGTAGCCGTGATGGTAATCCTGTTGAAATGTTAGTGTGGGAAGTATTGATGCCAACATACCATGCAATATCACCAACAGGCTGTGAGGCTGCTCTCATTGTCTTGAATCATTAATGAAGATATTGACTTTTGGGCACAGGTGCGGTGTGTGGGAGAGAGAGAGAGAGAGAGAGAGAGAGAGAGAGAGAGAGAGAGAGAGAGAGAGAGAGAGAGAGAGAGAGAGAGAGAGAGAGAGAGAGAGAGAGAGAGAGAGAGAGAGAGAGAGAGAGAGAGAGACTGTAGTAACAGCATTCCTGTGCTCCTATCACTATAGAAATACCATCATGAATCACTATGAAGATGTGAAGATGAAGATGAAGCCACAGGACTAGTGGAATAAACCATACATGTCTACAATATTCCACTAGAGAACTATGTTGAATCAGAATACTATAAATACAATTTCATATGGGCTAGGTGTGTGTGTGTGTGTGTGTGTGTGTGTGTGTGTGTGTGTGTGTGTGTGTGTGTGTGTGTGTGTGTGTGTGTGTGTGTGTGTGTGTGTGTGTGTGTGTGTGGTGTGTGTGTGTGTGTGTGTGTGCAACAGAAACATGTCTCAATGGCTCATGCATACAAAGGGCTCTACATTTGTAGGCATGATAGGATCGTGGATCTGATTGCAGACAGTGTCAGTTCCACACTCGGGTCACCTGCAACATATAAGGTGTATAAGCACACAGTGTGAAGCCATATATTGCTCAATCTGTGTAGGGACAACTCATTGTTCTCTGATATTTCAGCAAACACCCCCGATGTTGTTATTGTTCATGGAATAACAGAGAGGTTCTCATCCTAGAAGTTGTGTGCACGTTGACTACAGTCTAGAGCAGTGTTTCTCAACTGGTGGGTCGCGACCCAAAAGTGGGTCGCGGGGCCATTTTGAGTGGGCCGGGATGTGTGTGTAAAAAAAAATTAAAAAAAATAAAAAAAGATTTTTAATTTTTTTGCACTACCTATCTTTGTGAAAGTGGCCTCCTCAGCTCTCGTCCAGCTGAAGACAAATCAGAGGAACAGATTGGACATTGAGCATGACCTCAGAGTTGCTTTGTCTACCATCACCCCAGACTTTAAGACTCTTGTCAGGAGCAAACAACATCCCCAGTTAAGCTAAGAAATCTGCTAAGAAGGATATTATTTATTATTATTATTACTATTTTATTTCATTGGTTTTTAGCCCTAGTTGTACTTTTGTTGCAACCCCAGTTATCCCATTAGTTCCCCAAACTTACTGTAGGTATGTTATGTTAAGCTAAGAAATCTGCTAAGAAGCATATATTTATTATTATTTATTTCATTGGGTTTTTAGCCCTAGTTGCACTTTTGTTGCAACCCCAGTTATCCCATTAGTTCCCCCAAACGTACTGTAGGTCTGTTATGTTAAGCTAAGAAGTCTGCTAAGAAGCATAATTATTTATTATTATTATTATTATTTATTTCATTGGGTTTTTAGTCCTAGTTGCACTTTGTTGCAACCCCAGTTATCCCATTAGTTCCCCAAACGTAGGTCTGTTATGTTAAGCTAAGAAATCTGCTAAGCATAATTATTTATTATTATTTGATTTCATTGGGTTTTTACTTTAGCAATAGTTGCACTTTTGTTGCACTTTTTTGTGTTTATTTCATGTTTTGAAAGATTGCGTATTACTGCAATTTCTTTTTTACATAACATTTTGGGTCGCAACTTTGACTAAGGAAAATGTTGGGTCCCGAGGCTAGACCAGTTGAGAACCACTGGTCTAGAGGAAGCCTTTACAACCAAAATGTTAAAATATCAACTGTTAGACCATACCATATCACAACTCGGCTACAACTGTAAACTTTTAGTCTTCATATTTGGAAGCCTGGGTCATGTCCATAAGTTGGGTGTTAGAGGCCTTCAGATGGCCGGTCTCCGAAGAGAAGAGCCAAACAATTAGCAAGATATTGCTCAGTGTCAGCAATTATTGGAGCCGGGAAATTTGGAGAAGACGCTGCTATCTGTATCCATGAGCTGTGTGTAGATTGTCAGGTCATCATCCATGTGTGTGTGTAACTTTGGTTGCCATTGTCAATTTGGGCACGATTGTATCAGAATAACCCACAATGTAAAAGTGCACTGATAATATTTGTGTCTTTAAACATTGTCTTTATGTGGACATAAATAAAGATTCTAAATGTGTGTGTGTGTGTGTGTGTGTGTGGTGTGTGTGTGTGTGTGTGTGTGTGTGTGTGTGTGTGTGTGTGTGTGTGTGTGTGTGTGTGTGTGTGTGTGTGTGTGTGTGTGTGTGTGTGGTGTGTGTGTGTGTGTGTGTGTGTGTGTGCGTGCGGTGTGTATGTCTACGAGAGGAAGCGGAGGGACAGATGCAGAGCGATCCAGGTTACGTATCGGTACATCAGAGAGCAAGGTGGGTCTGCCTGCTGTCTAGTGTGAGAGAGAATTGGACCTGTCTGAACTGTCCCCCCCCCCCCCCCCCCCCACACACACAGTCTGTATGGAGAGTGGAGAGGCCTTCAACTATAGTTATTTGTTATTATCTTCCAGAGGAATGCCAGCACCCAAATCAGATGGAGGAGGAACATGCTATCTGAACGAGAGAACGTCAAGAGACATCAGAGTACCGGAAGTGGGCCCTGGGAATGTGGATGATCACATGATGATGTTTGCATGAAAAAAGGGGTTTGGGATTTAATTAGCTGTAAATGGGATTTATTAAAATAAGGGGTCTACATGTTAAAATAATAGCTCACATTCAGACAGCCAGCACTGATATAGAGTGTTTGGTCAGTAACATGGGTCTCCCAGTCCTCCTGCTCTGCAGTAAACAGAAAATGCATTGTATCCAATCAGGAGAGAGAATTCTGCACTGAAAAAACACTTGGACAAAAATACGAAATAAAAACTAGTTTTAAGCAAATATGTGCTTTAAACATCTAAAATAATCTGCCAGTCCAGTAAGCAAATCTGGCTTGGCAAGATTTGTTGAAATAAGTAAAAATATCTAGGTTCTCTCTCCTGATTGGATAGAGTGGAATGGCACACCAGGAAAAAAAAGTCTGTTTACTGCAGAGCTGAGAGACTGGGAGAACCCATGTTACGGACCAAACACTATATATCAATGTGGCTGTCAGACTGTAGAGCTATTGAATTAAAAAATAAGCTATTTAACACTTATTTTAACAAATAAATACCACTTTTGCATCTTTATATATATAAATATATATATATACTTAATATACAGTATTGTATATATACGTAGGCCTATATATAATAGAAACTGACTGGACTTGTATTGATTGTCAGTTAGAAGTATACAATACAAGTGTTATTGTGTCATAGCTCAGTACAGGTTGTGTATATGGACTCATAGGAACAGATCCCTCTGTGATCTCTCCAGTCATGACACAGCAGAATAGGAGAACAAAGGAAGGGGGGGGTCAATGAAAGTAAATGAAAAGAGTAAACGCGATCAATGTAATTTGGATGTGATGTATTTTTAATGAGGCTCCAAGCACGGAGGAGGGGGGCCGGGCTGGAAGACACGCTGTGGCTCTGAGAGGCTCAGCGGATGGGAGAGTCGAGACGAGGCAGTCAGGCAGCATATTGATCAGAGAGAACTGGTGGAGGTAGCCTGGCACCATCGCTGGACCAGAGGGACTGGTGCTTAAGAGGCTGCTGGCCAAGGAAGCCAGCAGCATCAAGGAGGGTGGGGATGGAGCTGGCCTGGGTGGGGGGGGGGGGGGGGGTCGGCAGTGCCAAGCTATAGGCTGTGGCATTCTCACCATTCCTGAGCCCACAGGCAAACCCTGAAGGTGAGGCATTCTAGGTCTGGGCTAGTGAATCCAACTGCATGGTACCGGGGTGTTAGATGTCCAGGGTGTGAGGATGTGAGGGCTCAAAACACATAGGCAGAATGGAGGCCCGAGCCTGGGTGTCTTGGGCATGGACTGTTCACTTGAACGTGCTGTATCCAACCAACTTACTGCTTATCTCTTACAGAATGACCTCCTAGACCCCAATCAGTCTGGCTTCCGGACTGGCCACTCCACAGAAACGGCCCTCATTGCAGTCACAGAGGCACTTCACTTAGCAAAAGCAAAAGGCCTCTCCTCTGTCCTGATTCTCCTAGATCTATCTGCAGCCTTCGACACAG
>NC_140176.1:57191894-57204394 GCF_963971535.1 Notolepis coatsorum
GGGCGTCATCTCAAAACCCCAATCAGATATAGTGACCAATATCCTGTAGAGGAAGTGTAACGTTTTATACATCGTCTGGATTCACTGTGCCGTACACAGAAATGTTATCCGACAGCGAGGAGACAGAGAGGCTGTATCAGCCCCATCTCAGAGACAGCCTATTGTGTAAACAGTGAGGACAACTTGTTGACTGCAGGCGTCTCGTCCCCATACATCGTTACTTGTGATAGTGGGTCAGATGGCTCATGTGGGTGTCAACAGAATTGCAAGGACATTTTGCGATGATATCATTTAGATTCTCTATAAGGGAGTTGTTGTCACCACACGAAACCTCGTGCAGGGTGATGTCATTTAGCATGCAAGCGTGATTTGATTATGGGATATCTCACAACAGGCATAACCCACGGCAGGGCGGTACCTATTTGGTACACATCTGCAAAGAACACCTTGGGCTGTTTTTAAGTTGCTGTTATTTGTGCAATATCAAGAACCTCAACCTCAACTCTGCAGCAGGGTTTCCTAATCTATGGGTCAGGACCAAAGACGGGCCGCTGGCCGGTCTCCTGTGGGTCCTCAACATAATGAGAGCACCCGTGGGTTTGAATGTGACTGAGAGTGAGAGTCATTTACTCAGTTCAGGTCTCCCGCTGGAGAGGTTTGACAACCCCCGCGGAACAGACTCTCTCCCATCAGCGGAAATCCATCCACTGGCCGGTATCAGAATACGTGAACTTGCACTTAGTCCCCGAGGCAAACGGATACTTGTTTTTGCAAAAGTGGAGAAAATAAAACCTCACAAAACCCAGATAGAGTTGTTAAAAAGCCTGTTGTGAAACCCTGACACCATCCCGTTTCAGAGCTTTCGCCACCTAAAGCCGCGGCCCAATTCCCGGCCCCTTTGAGTAAAGTGAGAAGGACTTGCTGAAATCCTGAGGAAAAATTATATCATAATTACTCTGGGCTCGCATTGAGGGAAAGAGGCCCGGGCCTCGGATCCTGTATGCTGGGCTCTCACAATGGCACGGCCACTTTGCCTGTCTGAGGGGGATCCATATCACACGGACCATTGTGAGACTCCTCACAAAAGCAGTGGCGAGAGATACTTCATTACTCCAGTGCTTTGCAGATCAGTTTCTTTTGTCGACTTTTGTAAACCCACCATTTTACACCTTTGAAAAAAAAAATGAAAAAATCCAACTCTCTTTACACTTGACAAGTGAAATTCGCCCTGTGACCTCTTGACCCTCGCGAATGTACACCGAGGAACCCTCTCTGTTTACAAAGAAGCACTTATGCCAACGCCTCGCGTAAACACGCGTAAGGAGAGGAGAGCTTTTCTTTTTTTCCCTTGCGCACTCTCCGTGGGACCATTTAACGATGTTCACAGACGTCACCTAGAGTTTAACAGTTACGTCGAGTGCTTACTCATTTATACCATCACTCTGTGATGATGTTTAGGCTGCGCTTTTCGTTGCCATGGATTCGGACGGAGAATAGATTTTGGACGCATGACAAACCTTGAGGATGTTTTGCATTGTTTATATTTTCAATGGCTTTCTTGGCTCTTTCGTATCAAAACAGTCTCTCTCTGCTCCCCCCCCCCTCTCTCTCTCTTTCTCTCTCTCTCTCTCTCTGACTCTCTTTCTCTCTAGCTCTCTCTCTTTACATGCAGAGACACACACACACCACACAGTCTCTCTCTCTCTCTGACTCTCGCTCTCTCTCTGACTCTCCCTCTCTCTCGCTCTCCCTTTCTCTCTCTCTCTCTCTCTCTCTCTCTCTCTCTCTCTCTCTCTCTCTCTCTCTCTCTCTCTCTCTCCTCTAAGAGGCACAAGGTCAGGCTAAGTTCAGGGAAATATCGGGCTCCCTCCCCACTGCACCTGCTCCCAGCAGAGTTTAGTTTCCTCTCGGTGTGACTTTGGACTTAATGGATTAATGGCGAATCTAAATTCCTTCTTAGAGATAAAAGATAAAGCCGAGATCTCACAAACAAAGGTGTGCCCTCTTCACTCACACGACAAAACATGACTCAGAGAGAGGAGAATAACTTCCTCATTTGATCCATATCCCAAGTTCACCCGAGAATATGGAAATTATTCAAACTTTCAATTTGTAGAAAAAGAAGAAGAGTTGTAGAAAAAGAATACATAATATTTCCCTATCTAAAAAAAAAACAAGTATCTCTCACAAACAATTGACCTGTCTCAAACCCCACCCTCTTTCCGTTGCAACACTCCCACGTGATGATGACGGCAGCCGACTAGTACGCGCGCTGGAGGGGGGAGCCTAAATGACTGTCTCATCACCAAAGCCCGATCCCCCCCGTCCCTGCCCCCTCCCGCTGGACAATCTTTCCACCCTCCCTCCCGCCACCTGGCGCAACGACACCCCGGTGTTGTCGCAGCCGACTATCGCATATGCTGTCTCAGGCATTCTGTAGTCGACATGTGTCAACAAATGTACATGTCTGTTTGAATTTATGTTGTGCCGTTGTTACTGTAAAAATTTAATGATTGTGATAATATGTTGTTGTTAATGAGACGATGAGCTGTATGTGTGTGTCACTGGAATTTCCCCAAGGGGATCAATAAAGGAATATCTTATCTTATCTTATCTTAACAGTTGTGATTGGAGCACACAGCTCCACTGGCTATATCATCTCTGCCCAGGAGATTCCAGCACAGGCCGGGTCTCGCAACTCAGCCCCTCCCTCCTGCACTTGGAAGTCCATAGAGAGGAGAGACAATCGTATTGACAGCCATTTCTGTGAGGCCTGGCTCCAGACTAATTAGATTGAGTGGGCTGGAAAAACAAGTTACATCAATCCAGTTAGCTTATGATCAGTCCGTCAGGGCCTGTTGGGGCAGTGTGTGTGTGTGTGTGGGGGGGGGCTACTGTATGGACCTCCATATACAGAATACAGTGGATATAGACGGATATAGACGGGCCGTGGAGATGCACTGGAGTCTTGAGAGAGCGTCTGTGCGCAGCCGAGACAGGCCTGGTGCTAATGTCTGCTCTAACTCAATAGACAGACTGCCTCGCGTGCGCTGCTACCCTCGTGGACACAGCTCTTTCTCTGATTGTCTGCTCCATTAAAGGATGAGTTCAGAGTTCTGGACCCTTAGCCCTATTTCCTACTTACTAGTGATGTTGTCGTTTGTTGTTAGAATCCTTTCTCGGCAGCATCCACGCTGTTCTCCGTACTGGATATACCCACATCTTCGGCTAAAGTCCACGAAACTTCCTCCAAAGTTCACCCAAAATAGGTTTCAGGGTTTATCAGCAATGCTCTGTCCACGTCAAGTATCAAGTCTTTGCAGGGGTCTGTGCTGATGTCTGTGCTGATGTCTGTGCTGATGTCTGGGGGATTCTTAACTAGAGGTTGATTCCAAATAGCAATGTTTACTAGAAATAAATGTCCTAGTTCAATCATATATAGCTCATAGGTTAGTTCATCATAGTTTAATCATATATAGTTCATACCTTATCATAGGTTAGTTCATCATAGTTTAATCATATATAGTTCATAGCTTATCATAAGTGTGAGGTTTGGTCCGCTCCCCGCCACACGCTCCGTTCCTTTAAGGTACTTTGTTGATTAATTGCATTCCCCGCCACACGCTCCGTTCCTGTAAGGTGCCGTGTTGATTGGTGCTTTCCCCGCCACACGCTTCTGGAGCAAGTATCAATTTCATCCCGCAGCTGTCACAGCTTGTAATCAGCGCCCTGTGGCTTTATATACTCTGATCCCCCTACTATCGATGTTGGATCGTTCTGAATTACTCCTGCATTCGCCTGCCTTCCCCGTCGCTGTTTCCTGTCTTTGCTCTCCAGGACTTTCGTGGAGAATCCCTGTGGAGAACCTGGTTCCCCGTTCGGAGCTGCGCCTCGTTATCTGCCCGCTTTACGCGTTGCGCTCTGGTGAGTTTTTGGAAACAGTTCTTTTTGGATCATCAGTTTTTTGTGTGTTTGTGAAACACCGAAGAGATCCCGTTTTTGTTTGTACTGTTCTCACCTATTTTTGTGTTGGATTTACACTTTGGATTACCGTATTGTTTTTTCTCTGGACTCTGCTAACTTGTGTGTGGTACACCGAAGATCAAGTCACTTGGATATATACTGGATCAGTCACCTCTCTGCTTCTGTTGTGCGCTGGGCTAACTCTGATTTCTCTCTCTCTCCGTTTCCACCGGGAGTGAAAGCTGGGAGGATCTGCAGAGCCGCTTCAGACGTCACTAGCCAATTCCTCACCACCACCTACTGGGAGGATCTGCAGAGCCGCAACAGTCTTCACATGCCAGAATCCCCGTTTGTTCGGTTGCTCAACTTCATTCCATCTTGTAACTCTGAAAATAAATACGCCCTTGCTTTGGCTAACTCTGAACAACTCTCTCTGTGCCGTTGCGTTTGAGGTCGGTTACAAACCCTAACAATAAGTTAGTTCATCATAGTTTAATCATATATAGTTCATACCTTATCATAGGTTAGTTCATCACAGTTTAATCAATATAGTTCATACCTTATCATAGGTTAGTTCATCATAGTTTAATCATATATATTTCATACATTATCCTAGGTTAGTTCATCATAGTTTAATCATATATAGTTCATACCTTATCATAGGTTAGTTAATCATAGTTTAATCATATATAGTTCATACATTATCCTAGGTTAGTTCATCATAGTTTAATCATATATAGTTAATACCTTATCATAGGTTAGTTTATCATTGTTTAATCATATAGTTCATACCTTATCATAGGTTAGTTCATCATAGTTTAATCATATATAGTTCATACCTTATCATAGGTTAGTTAATCATAGTTTAATCATATATAGTTCATACATTATCATAGGTTAGTTCATCATTGTTAAATCATATAGTTCATACCTTATCATAGCTTAGTTCATCATAGTTTAATCATATATAGTGCATACATTATCCTAGGTTAGTTCATCATAGTTTAATCATATATAGTGCATACTTTATCCTAGGTTAGTTCATCATAGTTTAATCATATAGTTCATACCTTATCATAGGTTAGTTCATCATTTATCATCAGTTTATCTGTTGAGTTCCCCATAGGCTACAGCACATGTAAAGAAGATTGTGGACATTAGCAATACATTTCATTGAATGCTGTGTGAGCATGTGTGTGTGTGTGTGTGTGTGTGTGTGTGTGTGTGTGTGTGTGTGTGTGTGTGTGTGTGTGTGTGTGTGTGTGTGTGTGTGTGTGTGTGTGTGTGTGTGTGTGTGTGTGTGTGTGTGTGTGTGTGTGTGTGTGCCAAGACAGTGAATTCAGATAGTAGTTTATTTTCTGTTGCCACACGAAGTATCCTCAGTTTACAATCAGAGACAAGTGTAACACAAGCATCTGACCAGAAAAGTGAGAAAGACCTCTGGTCAGACTTACAATTAATTACACCAGTTTGGAATGGCAAATGAAAACAAAGATGACAAAATTATGTGTGTGTGCATGTGTGTGAACATACAGATGCACACTGAGGCTCAGCATGCTGTTTGCTGTGTATTGCATTGTACTGCTGTGTGTTGCTGTGTATTGCAGTGCATCGATGTGTATTGCTGTGTACTGCTGTGTATTACTGTGTATTTCAGTGTATTGTTGTGTATGTGTAACGTTTGGGGTTTTGCTCTCACCTGGGAGCAAAAGCCCTGGCGTTGCCCAGTGGTAATTACCTGTCTTTCTGCCCTGATTGCCCTAATTAGTACCTTGCTTTATGTCCTCCCCGTTTACTACTCAGATTGTCAGTCGTTCACTGAACATCACCGTGAGTACACTGTTGTGTAGAAACGCTTATCGCTCCTGCCATGGAGGATAAGTTAGCTTGCTACTGATAGTATTACCTTGCCTTGCATTCTCGTTTGTATACTCTGTCATGTGCTTATGTAGCACAGTCGCCCCGTCGTGTTTTGTTTTTGTGGCATGTTTTGGAGACAGTGTTTCTCCCGCTTGCTTTCCCCGTTTTGACATATAATTCAGTTTATGTATTTACGTGATAACGTGTTTTATTATAAAAAAATGTTGATCCACTTTTTCTCCTCTTTTAAATTTTTTTCTCCCATCCCAATTTCGCTGTGCCGATTCTCCCCTCCCCTGTCTTGAACATTGCTCGCATATGCCCCCCACTGGCCGGTTGTAGGGAGGATAGAAGCCTTGCATCACGTGTACCCTCCGGTACACGAGGAGGCAGCCTGTCACATCTTTTCACCTGCCAGCGCGGACTCTCATTGGCGAGGTGTAACGTGTGGGAGGCTCACACTACCCCCGCCATTTCCTGTCTCTGCTGTGCAGGCGTCCCCCAACCGACCTGTAGGAGCCGCTGTCCACAACGTCCAGATTACCACCCATCGACTTCCACCCGCTAACTCTGCCAATTGAGTTAGTATGACGGCCGGCCCAAGCCGGAGGCAACGCCGACAGCCGGATTCGAACGCGGTGTCTCTTGCGTTGGTGACGAGCACAATGTTTAACAAATTAACTAAAAAAGGTACACATCTATATATTTAAATACAAAATAAATAAAGGTATTGTATTTTACAAAATAACAAGTATAAAACAAGGGTAAACAAACCACTCTAGCAGCAATTAACTATTCTGCTGATAATTTTTTTTTCAAATACACATTTATATATTTAAATAACAAATAAATGAAAGTATTTTACAACTGATTAAACAAACAAACAAACAAACAATCTAGCAGCAATGAACTACTCTGCTGCTGATTGAGTATTCTTTTCGCTCCACACTCACTGTGCCTTTGGAGAAGATCCGCTTTGCCGCGGTGTGTTTGGTCTTACATAACCAACGTCACATCCGCTACTCTTCTGTCCTACTGACTGCGCTTGCTAACGTTAGGGAGCTAACGTTATGTCCAACGATTAGCTAACGTTAGCTTAATAACATTAAATAAGTTACAAATATGTGAAACCAGTGGCGGCCGCTGGGTACTTCGCCACTAGGGGCGCTATACCAAATATTTTGCAAACATGTACAGTACAGTACTGTACCACGCAAGACTCATGGCAAGACGTGAGCGATTCGACTCACGCTCACGGCAATGAATCGGCTCTTATGAACGAGTCGCTCAGCTGTTACTACAACAACACACAACCAGTCAAATAAAGTATAGTCTAGACTCTAATTCACAACTTGAAACACAATATAAATAGAAAAGTTAGAAACAAAACTCGCCCGTCTCCAAACACAGGCAGATCTCTCCCTCTCTCCTTCTCTCTCTCACACACAGCGCGACGTGGAATCGATTCGTTACACAATCAGACCTATTATATACCAAGAATAACTTCAGTATGAGTACAGGGCTGTACACATATTTTGCATATTGTTAAACGAGCCAAGGCTAGCTATTAAACTATCGATATGAATCGAAAATCTGGGACCCTGATGTAAACAAGACAAACGTCTTTCTCTGGTCTGCATCCCCTTAACAATTGTGTGTATTGAGCCGTACTGTATTGTACCCATTCTGCAATCTGTTAATAAAGTTCTCATTCATTCATTCATTCAAACATAGACAATATTGAACAAGCCATAATCCACGTATTTTCAATCCGAGAGAGCTGCAGTAGTTAAATCAATGAGCCATCGATAAATAAACAATCAGCAATGTCTCGCTTCATGAATGGCCAGCAGTAGTACTGCTCCTAAAAAAACTATTTACAACCGTTAACGTTAAGCCAGTTAGCCCGCACCAGCCTAGTAGTACTACTAACGTTAGCTCCCAGAACGATAGCCAGTTAGCCCGCACCAGCCTAGTAGTACTACTAACGTTAGAGAGAGAGAGAGAGAGAGAGACTCACTGTTTAGTTGAAACGTCCAGGGCAGGAAACGTGTATAATCCGCCATATAGCTTGTTAGCCAAGTGTTAGCTCAGCTGAGCTCGTCGACGTTAGCACAACACTCAACAAGTACATTCCTTTGTCCATTTCCGCTCGAACAGACTGCAAACTACCTGGCGTTCTATCGCCATGCTCTAAGACAAACTCTAACCTTAACCAACTTTGAAAGAGTGCCTAAGCTTAACAGTCTAAAGAACTTGCAGTCACAGCACGGCACGCTCTAAGACAAACAACAGTCCTAGTACCAGGAACCAAGCTAGAAGCTAGAATTGGAACATTAGAAATTGGATTCGGCCAATCAGAGATCGTCTCTGTGAAATTCTGCCATAGAAAAAAATACTGGCGTCGGCCAATCAGAGAGCGTCTCCGCGAAATGCGGCTATGGAAATTCTCACGGAAGTTCACGCTGCTTTCTAGACCGCTTCAAATCGCGCTCGGATTCCAACATAATAGTCATATTTCAACGCACAACGCCGTATGCACTGATTGGCTGTGACGGAGACAGCGATCAAACTGTGACGCGCAGTCAGAGCGCTATCGCTTCTTGCCCAGGCGAGAAATACGAAAAAAAAAAAAACGTCACTTCCTGCCCATGAAAACGCTGTTTTTTTAATTTAGATAATAACGTTATATTGTGCATTGGAAATACAAACATACTTAAAATGAGTAAATATTATTCATTTTAAACATGTTTATATTATTTATAGGGCTATAAAACAAAAAACAAAAAAGTTTTTTTTTTTCTTCTTCTCTCATTTAACAGGTGGGTCGGCGCCCTAGCGCCACCAGTGGCGAGCCGCCACTGTGTGAAACTATGGAAGGAGTAAGCTGACAGCTCAAAATAAAACCCACCGCGGCAGCGCGGGCAGATACCAAAATAAAGTTTCGAGAGGAGTGGACGTTTGGACTCTTTGGAGATAGTAGTGTTTCAAGAGCAGAGGTGGAAAATTAGCTACACTTTCTAACAACCTGCTCAGTGTGCCCACTGTACCAAGATAGCAGAGACATATACACTCCCCATGAATTGCAAACACCCAAAGAGAGTTTGAAAACATGTATTGTGCCGTTGACATGCTCATCACAGACAAGCTGGATGTAGCCAAGTACTTAAACATTTTCTTCACAAACATAGCCACAACACTGGTAAACAAACTACCCTCCCACTCAGGGCATTTTGGGGTAGAACACATCATAGCCTACTACAGTACAATAACCTAGGGGTCCGCAAAGACGATTTCAAACTACAAATGGTAACAACAGCTGAGGTACTCAAAAAACTGAGCGCCCTCCAACCTAACAAGGCCACTGGCGATGACAATATCCCCTCCAAATTCCTCAGAGACTCAGCAGCCGCCATCACCCCAGTCATCACACACATAATAAACCTCTCCATTAAACAGGGACACGTACCCAAAGACTTCAAAATTGCAAGAGTAACACCCCTGCACAAAAAGGCCAGCAAATTAGACCCAGGCAACTACCGCCCTGTTTCTATCCTTACCTCCATCTCAAAGGTCATGGACAAAATAGTATACGAACAGGTCGAAAAGTACCTCGCGGAAAAAAATCTAATCTACGAATTCGAATCTGGCTTCAGAACATCCCACTCCACTGACACATGCCTTCTCTATTTGAACGACCACATCAAACAAGAGGTGGAGGCGGGCAAATACTGCGGCATGGTCATGCTGGACCTACAAAAGGCCTTCGACACTGTCAATCACTCCATTCTGATTGACAAGCTAAAAGTAATTGGTTTTGGTAGTCTATCAGTGAGCTGGATGCAATCCTACCTGGAGGGGAGAGAACAGATGGTGGAGGTAAACAGTACCCTATCCCCCCCCCCTCCCAGTGAGCTGTGGTGTTCCACAAGGAAGCATACTAGCACCGCTACTGTTCCTAATTTATGCAAATGACATGTCGTCAGCTTGTGACTGCAACTTGTTCCTGTTTGCGGACGACTCAGCCCTGCTGGTCTCTGACAAGAACAAGTTACAGGTTGAAAAAAACCTCAGCTCGGAACTAGGCAAAATCTGCATCTGGCTTGCTGATAACAAACTATCATTACACCTGGGTAAAACAGAGTCCATTCTCTTCGGTTCAAATAACAAACTCAGCAAGACCGACGGCTTCTCAGTTACAGTGGGTGACAATATTGTCACAAGGAAAGATGAAATTACATACCTAGGTTCCATCCTAGAGGCAAATCTTTCCTGTGACAAAATGGCATCCAATGTAGTAATAAAAAAAAATCAACCAACGAACTCGATTCTTGTACCGGATCTCCTCTCTGGTAAACAAGAATACCCTGAAGACTCTGGCAGGAGCACTCATTCAAGGGTACTACGACTATGCTTGCACCTCATGGTACCAAAGCACCTCAAAGGCGCTAAAAACAAAAGGTAGCACTTTATAATAACACCCTGTTATAATACATTTATAAGGTATTTGTAGATAATGAACTAATCATGAACAAACCATTTATATACATTCATAAATGATTATTAAATCATTTATAACTATATTTGTATAACATTTACAGATTAGTTCTACATTATTTATAACTCATTATCAACATTGTTTGTACTTGATTTGTTCATCATTAAATAATGTTGTTTAATGTGTAGTAACACATTTGTAGATGCTTTGAAAAATGGATATGAAAAAACTACTATACTGTATCTCCATTTATTTTTCATGTTCAACAAATGATTTGTTAAGACATTCATAAAACATCTATAAATCATTTGCAGATGCTATTGTGTGCCCTAATCTGAAGTGAAGCCTATTCATCATTAACGTCTAATACAGTTAATTATTTGTTTACTTTTTCATCACATGTTACAAATGTTGTAAACAGCTTTCGGATACACCCTTCTTTGTGACATCAAACAGTGACAGAATTAGGACTAAAGATAAATGCAATTTTATTAACATATAAAATACATGTGCATGACATATAGTGTAACATGGGGGGCACTAGGACCCAGGAGTACCCTGGCCAGGTATTGAAGAGTATCTAGAGAGGAAGTCTCACGCGAGTGAGACTTGACGTCACGTGTGTTGCCGTCTGTTTGAATGGAAGCACGATACATGGAAAACCAAGTTATTCGTGCTGCGCCTGCCCCACGCTTTTAATAAGGTATGAGCAGGCGAAACACCTTTTTTGTTGGTAAATCTATTCCATCATTTCCGACCTACAAACAACTATTATATGTTATGTAGACGTACTTGATGTGGTGCTCAGTATATTGCAGTATGTGATGATGATGACACGACACAAATAATTATTTGTATTTTCACTTTTCAGACTGTATAGGCGCCGATACAGCCTGAAAATACAAATAATTATTACTCTTGTGTGTCGTGTCATCATCACATACCGCAATATACTGAGCACTGAGCACACATTAGGAACAAATGTAACGTTAGCGCCCACCACATCAAGTACGTCTACACAACATATAAGAGTTGTTTGTAGGTCGGAAATGAAGGAATGTATCCGAAAGAAGGGTGTATCCGAAAGCTGTCTACAACATTTGTAACATGTGATGAAAAAGTAAACAAATAATTAACTGTATTAGACATTTGTTAATGATGAATAGGCTTCACTTCAGATTAGGGCACACAATAGCATCTGCAAATGATTTATAGATGTTTTATGAATGTCTTAACAAATCATTTGTTGAACATGAAAAATAAATGGAGATACAGTAAAATCGTTTTTTCATATCCATTTTCAAAGCATCTACAAATGTGTTACTACACATTAAACAACATTATTTAATGATGAACAAATCAAGTACAAACAATGTTGATAATGAGTTATAAATAATGTAGAACTAATCTGTAAATGTTATACAAATATAGTTATAAATGATTTAATAATCATTTATGAATGTATATAAATGGTTTGTTCATGATTAGTTCATTATCGACTAATGCGTTATAAATACTTTGTAAATGTTATACAAATATAGTTATAAATGATTTAATAATAATTTATGAATGTATATAAATGGTTTGTTCATGATTAGTCCATTATCTACAAATACCTTATAAATGTATTATAACAGGGTGTTATTATAAAGTGCTACCAAACAAAATTACAAACATCTCAAAACTAACTGGTCAGACTACTGCTTGACCTTACTCCTAGAACCCACCTCACCCCTGCCCACTTTGACAACCTAGGATGGCTTAGAGTAGATGCCAGAGTACAGCAACTTGCAATGGGCCTGGTCTACAAGATACACTACACCACTAAGGTTTGATTGATTGATTGATTGAAAACTTTATTATCAGATTGCAGAATGGGTACAATACAGTACAGCTCAATACACACAATTGTTAAGGGGATGCAGACCAGAGAAAGACTTTCGTCTTGTTTACATCAGGGTCCCCCATTTAGGTACCCATGTACATGTCAAAATACTTCCCAAAGGTCAGTGAATACCACGACCACAACACCAGAGGGAGCTCCACAAATCATGTTAAACCCAGATTCGGCTCAAGGGACTAAACACGTTTCGCAATTATGCCACATCAATGTGGAACGCCCTACCCACAGCTGTAAAGGAATGTGAATCACTACCCACTTTCAAAACCACTCTCAAAG
>NC_140176.1:57206894-57211894 GCF_963971535.1 Notolepis coatsorum
TGGCTTGTTTACAGAACCAGAGGCCCCTGGCTGATCAGGATGAGAGGTGGGTGGGGTGGGGTGGGGTGGGAGGGGGCCATGGTCTTCCTGCCTTCGTCTCTCATCCTCATAAGTCATTATGCCATCTCTCCCTCTCTCTTTCCCCCTCTTTCTCTCTCTCTGTCTCACATTTGTTCTCCCCCTCTCTTTCTTGCTCTTCCTCTCTCTCCCCTCTTCTCTGTCTTTATGTATGTTCTCTCTATTTCTCTCTATTTCTCTCTCTCCTCTTTCCCTCTGTGTCCATGTTCCTCCTCTGATGGTCTGTCTGTCTGTCTGTCTGTCTGTCTGTCTGTCTGTCTGTCTGTCTGTCTGTCTGTCTGTCTGTCTGTCTGTCTGTCTGTCTGTCTGTCTGTCTGTCTGCCTGCCTGTCTGTCTCTCTCTCTCTCTCTCTCTCTCTCTCTCTCTCTCTCTCTCTCTGCTGAATCATACGTGTATTATTAGCTGTGTTTTTCAATAGTTAATGTGTCATATACATGCCCAGGCAGACAGAGTCCACAAACTCATCAACATTTTAGTGGCAGGCTACTAACGCTGGCACTCATTTGAAAATGTGGCTCCTCATTAGCATCAAGCTAATCGTCTGCTGCACTGGGTAAATATTGGGTTTGTGGCCCTGAATGAAAGGATTTCCCTCTTTAAACAGGATGGTGGTGCAGCTCCAGGCCCACAACACAACCTGGAAAACAACACAACACTCACTTGACAAGAAAAACAAGATCACGGTTAGGATTAAAAGACGAGTAAAGATACAAAACATTAGCATTTGTTACTTCTGTTTATTTTGGAATCAGTATTTGGCAGGTTTGAGAAAATAGATGTGATTTAGCTTACGATACAAATGACAATACTGTACTTGTGTTATTTCAAAAGATATACAAATATTTATTTTTCACTGAGATGAGGAATGAATAGCCATCGCTAACCACCCTCATACAGTACAAACCTCCAGGCTCTATACCCTCTAACAACAGCTGTCTGGTGCACTCAGCTCACACTCACACCACAAAACCTCACATCCCAGCATGCAACACAAGTATGTAAAGGGGAATTCCCCATGAAATGGACTCTTTTTAGGTTGTTTTCCGGCAAATAATACACTTTTGTAATCCTGTAACATCATCAAATTGTGCTTCCTGAAATAGTTGAGAGTTGAAAGTTGAAATGACAGTCATTTTCCTTTTCAATCTTTCATGAGCATGCCTGTCCTAATGTTACTTTGTGCTACAGTACATCACGCAGTGCAGTCCTAATGTTACTTTGTGCTACAGTACATCACGCAGTGCAGTCCTAATGTTACTTTGTGCTACAGTACATCACGCAGTGCAGTCCTAATGTTACTTTGTGCTACAGTACATCACGCAGTGCAGTCCTAATGTTACTTTGTGCTACAGTACATCACGCAGTGCAGTCCTAATGTTACTTTGTGCTACAGTACATCACGCAGTGTAATTCAATTATATCGGGGAGGTCAAACGTTCTGCCATAATGAAATCACAATGGGAGCTCCGCCCACTGCTATTCAGAGAGCAAAAATGTCAGCCACTCCCCTCACAAAAAGCCAAAGCCCCAAACGATACTTTCAATCGGTAGATCAAACAACCACTCAAATTCTAGCCAACTCCTGTGCGCACACCATTGGTTGTCGGTTGATGATTGGGTGGACAAATGCTTGTCAAAATTGGCTACTCCCCTTAAATAAGAGCCGACAATGAGGTTTTTGCTTCTAGGTGTTTCCAAAAGTCTTGACTACAACCATGTGGAATTGGATTATTCTTTCCGTTTGTGACAAATCGAGGCCTGAGTGTTCTACGTTGCTATTCGCAATTCCTCTCAGAGGGATCGTGATTGATTATAAAAAATGACGAGTCATTTTCAAAGATAGCTTTCATTAAGCATGGTTTATACATATACAACTGTGAAACCATTTACACAAATAGTAACTGCTTTCACTTTAAAATTGGTAATATATGTGCACTGGTTGACTAAAAAGGTAACATTTAACTGCCGGGTCAAGTGATTACAGTAACACAATTATGAAAAACATGTTGTAGATAATTTCACAGAGGTGGAATATGCTATTTAAATAAATATAGGCTGATAAAAAAAATTAAAATCTGTGACGGCGGAAAAACATTGGACCTCCCTAAATAAAATACAGTATGTCAAACGTTGTCCTTGTTTATTTCCTAACTGAAAAGACATAATATAGAAACGAAAATATCTTATAAATCAATAGGGAACTGTTTACTTTAGCAGAATTACAGTACCAACCATTTACTAAAAGTAAATTTTGGTGAAATTGCAGTAGGATTATTGTTGTGAAGGATCAGATTAAACCGAATATATATATTTATTTATGGATATATATTTAATAGTATTTGTATATCGTTTGATATCCCTTGTATATTCCTTGTACATATACACTGAATATCCCTTTAGTCTACTAACAGCCCATAATAGTTTCATTCTCTCATTGGACAAGAACTTGGCGCCAGCAGCCAAGCCCCTTGGTTCAAGTTCAATCGTGCCGACGAACATGTCGTTACTAGCCCGGTTCCGCGTAGGAATACGTCTGCCGAAATACGAATGGTACTATTTGTTCACAGCGCATATATATATGGCGCAAGTAAAGTAGAACTTCCCTTTTTAGTCCCTTAGCCCTTAGTTCTTTACCCTCCAACCTAGTGGCAAGACGTTAAGCCTCACCCACGATACACGTGTGGTGCAGTATGGTCAACTTGGCCTCAGAATGGCATTGAGACATCGTGCGGATTAATAGTTGAATTGTCATAGTTTGGCACTATACCGTCGAGTGGGACGTATTTCTATTAAGTTAATAATAGTCTATTATGTATGGTGCATCGTTCGGTTAGAGTTATAAAGTGAGCAGTACCCCCATCGTTCCTGGCGTTATCTAGAGTCTTAACCAGGCTGGGCAGACCACGTGTGGTGCTTTCATCCGAGGAGTTCTGGGCCAGGACGAGTGGACCTGCACATTGGATTACTTTACCCGGACGACGGCGAGCCCTACACGGCTTGGATTATCTACTTGCTTTGGGTGCTTTGATTTATGCCATGGATAACAGCCAACACTGGTGAGTGTTGGAACTACCCCCCGAGAGGAGTCCAGGTGAGACGGCGCTCTACCCCGAGTGAGGTCGCCTCACGTCTCTTCGTTGTGGACCGGCAGCTACCGTCTACAAGAGGGCCCAGCTGTATTCATCTGTGGACCGAGGTTCTGTGGGCACCGTGTTCAGCACTCTGAATTCTCCCAAGAAATCGTTGGCCAGATGGGATATCGCCGGCGGCTCTCCTAACCCCCCCCCTCTACTGACTTACAACCAGCGGGACCCCCTTTTAGTATATCCAGCTATAATCATTTAAGTACCATCGCTATAGTTCCCTAAAGAACCAGGTTGCATACTTGCTCCCTGCGTAACCAGAGATTGGACATTCAATGTTGATTTGCCTACGAATACTAATTTGCCTTACAAGTGCATTCAAATCATAAATGTCATTAAGTGAACGTTGTATATACCCTTTGCTATATAAAATATTCGATTTATACATTTGTGTGGACTTCGTTTCATGGTGGGAAAGTGTTCATCATATCTATATCATGTAATGTGTGGCCAGTAGTTAAAGTACATAATCGGTAGTGGTTTAATGATACCATACTTATCAATACAGTCAGGGAATTGTACCCCTCAGTTACAATTATTATTAATAATAATAATAATAATTATAAGTATTATTATTATTATTATTATTATTATTATTATTATTATTATTATTATTATTATTATTATTATTATTATTATTATTATTATTATTATTATTATTATTATTATTATTATTATTATTATTATTATTATTATTATTATTATTATTATTATTATTATTATTATTATTATTATTATTATTATTATTATTATATGACGATGAGCCATCCCCACAAAACAGTCTTGCTAACTTACCCGTAGCTGCCTGCAGGAACAAGTTTAGCATCTAGTCTTTATTTCCCCTGTACAGGTTGGCCTTGGTGTCTTGGCAATATAATGTAATTAGCCGACACAGAAGCATTTTCATTAAATGCACTTAAAAAACGTATTTAACATTACAAATTGTAACAGCAAGGGTATCGATTAATATATTTTACTACAGTGAAACCGTTATTCTTCAAGGTCCTTTTAATAGACCTGTATACGATCGGCCTCCTCCACGTAAATTATAGGTTTCTCAAGAAACTGTGTGTGCAGTTCATATCCACACACGGCCTCCTACTCCTATGCATACGCGGTCAGAGTCAACGGATGGTTCTTGTGACTCTACGGCAAAGTTTACAGCACACTGATTGCGGATCAAACAGGGATAAAAGAAAGGTTTTTAATCAAAACCTTAAACATGGCTTATATAGGGCCAGCATGGCTATAGTCTGTGGTTGGGATTCTACAGGATTTATAACCTGGAAGACAGGATGAGGAAAAATAAATGGCTGTCAGAGGAAGAGGAGAGGAAGAGAGGCTGGCTCCACTCTCCTACAGATCAGATGAGAGCCTATAAATTAATGTTTACAGCTGCACTCTGTTTCCATCATCTCTAGATAGATTATCTCTTTTTTTCTCACTCTCATTACATTTTTTCCCATCTCCTATTCTCTCATTCTCTAAACTTCTTTCACTGACTCTCCTCTTAACCTATCTCATTCTTTCCAAAACCTCTCTCTCTCTCTCTCTCTCTCTCTCTCTCTCTCTCTCTCTCTCTCTCTCTCTCTCTCTCCCTCACTCATCACTCTCGTTCCCTTGCTCATGTCAGCTGCAGTCCGTATGATCTTCGTCGGGTTGTCTATGATAAGTAGTTTTTGTAACTTGCTGTGTTTTCAAAGCCGTCATTACTGCTTATTTATATATGAGCTGACTCCTGGCCCCATGCAAAAAGACAATTACTGAGAAGGCCGTTCC
>NC_140176.1:57216894-57241894 GCF_963971535.1 Notolepis coatsorum
CTCTTCACTGCACAATGTGTTGAGAGCTCAGTCCACATGAAGCTCTGGTAGTGCCGTCACAAGACCTCTTCTGAGGCTCAGTCCAGTGAAGCTCTCGTAGTGCCGTCACAAGACCTCTTCTGAGGCTCAGTCCACATGAAGCTCTCGTAGTGCCGTCACAAGACCTCTTCTGAGGCTCAGTCCACATGAAGCTCTCGTAGTGCCGTCACAAGACCTCTTCTGAGGCTCAGTCCAGATGAAGCTCTCGTAGTGCCGTCACAAGACCTCTTCTGAGGCTCAGTCCAGTGAAGCTCTCGTAGTGCCGTCACAAGACCTCTTCTGAGGCCTCAGTCCAGTGAAGCTCTCGTAATGCCGTCACAAGACCTCTTCTGAGGCTCAGTCCAGTGAAGCTCTCGTAGTGCCGTCACAAGACCTCTTCTGAGGCCTCAGTCCAGTGAAGCTCTCGTAGTGCCGTCACAAGACCTCTTCTGAGGCTCAGTCCACATGAAGCTCTCGTAGTGCCGTCACAAGACCTCTTCTGAGGCCTCAGTCCACATGAAGCTCTCGTAGTGCCGTCACAAGACCTCTTCTGAGGCCTCAGTCCAGTGAAGCTCTCGTAATGCCGTCACAAGACCTCTTCTGAGGCCTCAGTCCAGTGAAGCTCTCGTAGTGCCGTCACAAGACCTCTTCTGAGGCTCAGTCCAGTGAAGCTCTCGTAATGCCGTCACAAGACCTCTTCTGAGGCCTCAGTCCAGTGAAGCTCTCGTAGTGCCGTCACAAGACCTCTTCTGAGGCTCAGTCCAGTGAAGCTCTCGTAGTGCCGTCACAAGACCTCTTCTGAGGCTCAGTCTAGTGAAGCTCTCGTAGTGCCGTCACAAGACCTCTTCTGAGGCTCAGTCCAGTGAAGCTCTCGTAGTGCCGTCACAAGACCTCTTCTGAGGCTCAGTCCAGTGAAGCTCTCGTAGTGCCGTCACAAGACCTCTTCTGAGGCCTCAGTCCAGTGAAGCTCTCGTAGTGCCATCACAAGACCTCTTCTGAGGCTCAGTCCACATGAAGCTCTCGTAGTGCCGTCACAAGACCTCTTCTGAGGCTCAGTCCAGTGAAGCTCTCGTAGTGCCATCACAAGACCTCTTCTGAGGCCTCAGTCCAGTGAAGCTCTCGTAGTGCCGTCACAAGACCTCTTCTGAGGCTCAGTCCAGTGAAGCTCTCGTAGTGCCGTCACAAGACCTCTTCTGAGGCTCAGTCCAGTGAAGCTCTCGTAGTGCCGTCACAAGACCTCTTCTGAGGCCTCAGTCCAGTGAAGCTCTCGTAGTGCCGTCACAAGACCTCTTCTGAGGCCTCAGTCCAGTGAAGCTCTCGTAGTGCCGTCACAAGACCTCTTCTGAGGCCTCAGTCCAGTGAAGCTCTCGTAGTGCCGTCACAAGACCTCTTCTGAGGCTCAGTCCAGTGAAGCTCTCGTAGTGCCTGAGGCTCAGTCCAGTGAAGCTCTCGTAGTGCCATCACAAGACCTCTTCTGAGGATCAGTCCACATGAAGCTCTCGTAGTGCCGTCACAAGACCTCTTCTGAGGCTCAGTCCAGTGAAGCTCTCGTAGTGCCGTCACAAGACCTCTTCTGAGGCTCAGTCCACATGAAGCTCTCGTAGTGCCGTCACAAGACCTCTTCTGAGGCTCAGTCCAGTGAAGCTCTCGTAGTGCCGTCACAAGATCTCTTCTGAGGCTCAGTCCAGTGAAGCTCTCGTAGTGCCGTCACAAGACCTCTTCTGAGGCTCAGTCCAGTGAAGCTCTCGTAGTGCCGTCACAAGACCTCTTCTGAGGCCTCAGTCCAGTGAAGCTCTTGTAGTGCCGTCACAAGACCTCTTCTGAGGCTCAGTCCAGTGAAGCTCTCATAGTGCCGTCACAAGACCTCTTCTGAGGCTCAGTCCAGTGAAGCTCTCGTAGTGCCGTCACAAGACCTCTTCTGAGGCTCAGTCCAGTGAAGCTCTCGTAGTGCCGTCACAAGACCTCTTCTGAAGGCTCAGTCCAGTGAAGCTCTCGTAGTGCCGTCACAAGACCTCTTCTGAGGGCTCAGTCCAGTGAAGCTCTCGTAGTGCCGTCACAAGACCTCTTCTGAGGCTCAGTCCAGTGAAGCTCTCGTAGTGCCGTCACAAGACCTCTTCTGAGGCCTCAGTCCAGTGAAGCTCTCGTAGTGCCGTCACAAGACCTCTTCTGAGGCCTCAGTCCAGTGAAGCTCTCGTAGTGCCGTCACAAGACCTCTTCTGAGGCCTCAGTCCAGTGAAGCTCTCGTAGTGCCGTCACAAGACCTCTTCTGAGGCTCAGTCCAGTGAAGCTCTCGTAGTGCCGTCACAAGACCTCTTCTGAGGCTCAGTCCAGTGAAGCTCTCGTAGTGCCGTCACAAGACCTCTTCTGAGGCTCAGTCCAGTGAAGCTCTCGTAGTGCCGTCACAAGACCTCTTCTGAGGCTCAGTCCAGTGAAGCTCTCGTAGTGCCATCACAAGACCTCTTCTGAGGATCAGTCCACATGAAGCTCTCATAGTGCCGTCACAAGACCTCTTCTGAGGCTCAGTCCAGTGAAGCTCTCGTAGTGCCGTCACAAGACCTCTTCTGAGGCTCAGTCCACATGAAGCTCTCGTAGTGCCGTCACAAGACCTCTTCTGAGGCCTCAGTCCAGTGAAGCTCTCGTAGTGCCGTCACAAGACCTCTTCTGAGGCTCAGTCCAGTGAAGCTCTCGTAGTGCCGTCACAAGATCTCTTCTGAGGCTCAGTCCAGTGAAGCTCTCGTAGTGCCGTCACAAGACCTCTTCTGAGGCCTCAGTCCACATGGAAAGTATCTGCTTGGTTTGCTGAAACAAAATAGGTGAGCTCTCCGAACAGCGCCACTCTGAAGACAATGTGACACATTAGATTAGATTACTGTTGTACATGCTATCATACAGAGTATATGGATAGATATAGTGAGGCGGCTAGTTAAGATTATTATGATTTCCATGATTACAGTGTAAGGCAGGATTACACATCCTAGCTAGTCTACAGTGGACCTAGCTACTCTAGTCTACAGTGGTCCTACAGTAGCTACTCTAGTCTACAGTGGACCTAGCTACTCTAGTCTACAGTGGTCCTACAGTAGCTACTCTAGTCTACAGTGGTCCTACAGTAGCTACTCTAGTCTACAGTGGACCTAGCTACTCTAGTCTATAGTGGGCCTGGCTACTCTAGTCTACAGTGGACCTAGCTACTCTAGTCTATAGTGGGCCTAGCTACTCTAGTCTATAGTGGGCCTGGCTACTCTAGTCTATAGTGGGCCTGGCTACTCTAGTCTATAGTGGGCCTGGCTACTCTAGTCTACAGTGGACCTAGCTACTCTAGTCTACATTGGGCCTAGCTACTCTAGTCTATAGTGGGCCTGGCTACTCTAGTCTACAGTGGACCTAGCTACTCTAGTCTACAGTGGGCCTAGCTACTCTAGTCTATAGTGGACCTAGCTACTCTAGTCTATAGTGGGCCTAGCTTCTCTAGTCTATAGTGGGCCTGGCTACTCTAGTCTATAGTGGACCTAGCTACTCTAGTCTATAGTGGGCCTAGCTACTCTAGTCTACAGTGGGCCTAGCTACTCTAGTCTATAGTGGGCCTGGCTACTCTAGTCTATAGTGGACCTAGCTACTCTAGTCTACAGTGGGCCTGGCTACTCTAGTCTATAGTGGGCCTAGCTACTCTAGTCTACAGTGGGCCTGGTCTACAGTGGGCCTGGCTACTCTAGTCTATAGTGGGCCTGGCTACTCTAGTCTATAGTGGGCCTGGCTTCTAGTCTATAGTGGGCCTGGCTACTCTAGTCTACAGTGGGCCTGGCTACTCTAGTCTATAGTGGGCCTAGCTACTCTAGTCTACAGTGGACCTGGCTACTCTAGTCTATAGTGGGCCTAGCTACTCTAGTCTACAGTGGGCCTGGCTACTCTAGTCTATAGTGGGCCTAGCTACTCTAGTCTACAGTGGGCCTGGCTACTCTAGTCTATAGTGGGCCTGGCTACTCTAGTCTATAGTGGGCCTGGCTACTCTAGTTTATAGTGGGCCTAGCTACTCTAGTCTACAGTGGGCCTGGCTACTCTAGTCTACAGTGGGCCTAGCTACTCTAGTCTATAGTGGGCCTGGCTACTCTAGTCTACAGTGGACCTAGCTACTCTAGTCTACAGTGGGCCTGGCTACTCTAGTCTTCAGTGGGCCTGGCTACTCTAGTCTATAGTGGGCCTAGCTACTCTAGTCTACAGTGGGCCTGGCTACTCTAGTCTTCAGTGGGCCTAGCTACTCTAGTCTATAGTGGGCCTAGCTACTCTAGTCTATAGTGGGCCTAGCTACTCTAGTCTATAGTGGGCCTAGCTACTCTAGTCTATAGTGGGCCTGGCTACTCTAGTCTATAGTGGGCCTAGCTACCCTAGTCTACAGAGGACCTAGCTACT
Organism: Notolepis coatsorum; assembly: GCF_963971535.1. Classification (NCBI taxonomy): domain Eukaryota; kingdom Metazoa; phylum Chordata; class Actinopteri; order Aulopiformes; family Paralepididae; genus Notolepis; species Notolepis coatsorum. The sequence goes on from NC_140176.1 coordinate 57,221,320, forward strand.
CTAGTCTACAGTGGACCTGGTCTACAGTGGGCCTACCCTAGCTAGTCTACAGTGGGCCTGGTCTACAGTGGGCCTACCCTAGCTAGTCTACAGTGGGCCTGGTCTACAGTGGGCCTACCCTAGCTAGTCTACAGTGGGCCTGGTCTACAGTGGGCCTACCCTAGCTAGTCTACAGTGGAATGGATTAGCAACTCTGTGCTTGATAACAGCAAGGTGCTTGCTTGGAGAAAGGTGGGAGTCAGCCAGCGCAGCCAGCAAGTGCATGATGTCAGTTCAGGGCTTTAACTGTGAGTCAGTTATATAGGCTTGTCTTGGAGAGCTCTTCGCGTGGGGATGCCAACAGGGCACACGGCGCTACACGGGGGTGAGCCTGTCAGTGGACGGTTCATGTGTTTGCAGAGACCAGCAGGGAGGCCAGTGTCACGCAGCGGCACAGCTCAGCAGGAGCAGGGCAGCCACTCAGCACTCAAGTGCTGTCTCCCCACCGCACTGACACACCAGCTGTATTTTTAGGTGGAGCCTTTTTTCTAAACCCTCTCTGATGTGTAACGAGGCCCCAGGTCATCCAAATATTTAGATTCAGCCCCACACGACGACACCCGATCACGGCAAACCCCCTGTCCTCCTGGCCCCGCGTGGCACGCTGAATGAAAGCCCCCCCTTCACGCGACTCCAATTACTACTGTAACTATTTTCTCCCCACATAACTGCTGGAGTCTGCATAGTACATAACATATATCTTCCTTTTTTCATAATAGTGTTCCCCTATAGAAGCCATTTCATGTAATTATAGATAATGATAACTGCTGTCTTCCGACAGGCCGCCATACCCCCTCTTCCCCTGCCCAGACACAGACATCAGATTATTGGAGGGGGCTTGTGTGTGAGAGAGAGAGAGAGAGAGAGAGAGAGAGAGAGAGAGAGAGAGAGAGAGAGAGAGAGAGAGAGAGAGAGAGAGAGAGAGAGAGAGAGAGAGAGAGAGAGAGAGAGAGAGAGAGAGAGAGAGAGAGAGAGAACTCTGTGTTAGAGGCGGGCTTAAAACAAAGACAGTGTAAATGTATGAGTCTGTTATCGGCCTCAGTGGAGCTATGCGAGGACTCCAGACAGGCCTGCATTGATGTGAAAGTGTTGCCCCTTCCTCGCTGACCCTGGAGCAAGGGGGGCCAAGGGGGGCAGGCGGGGCACACTGAAGGCCCAGGGTGCGATGCTTATCTCTGGGGTAGGGTTACAGGGACCGGTGTGGGGGGTGGTGAAGGGTGGTTGGACGGGGTGGGAGGGGGACCAGGAGTCGCCCCTCCTCAGCCCTCTCTTCTCTTCACAGAGAGAGCCACTGTTCCTGCGGGGGTCCAGGCCCACGTCTGTGCCCCCCTCCGCCCCCCTCCCACCTTGGCCGCCACACTCCCGCTCAGGGAAATGAGGAATCTGCACCAACTGCTGCCTCCAATCTAGTCTGCGCACCCACACACACACACACACACACACACACACACACACACACACACACACACACACACACACACACACACACACACACACACACACACACACACACACACACACACACACACACACACACACACACACACACACACACACACACACACACACACACACACACACACACACACACACACACACACACACAGACACACAAGCGTGTCAGGGCCTGTCTGGACGCCCAGTAGCCTGAGCAGGCTTCCTTATCCTGAGAAGGACACGTTATCTGTTCTCCCATCAGAGTCTCTTCAAAGAACCACTGCTATCTGCTGGGAAAAGGAGGGGGGTCAGGAGAGGGGGGGTGGATTGTGTGTGTGTCTGTGTGTGTCTGTGTGTGTAGCATAGTGGCGCCCCTTATCGGGTGATAATTAGATTTTTATGTGCTGTGAAACGGATGCTGATTTCATATGAGAGACATGATACAACAATTATATTGCTTAGCTCACTCATTAGACCCTTAGTTTCGCAGACTTTCCAAACGATGTAACTGACAAAAGTTAACCCTGCATTATCGGACACAGTTTCTAAACAAGCAGGCAGAACCATAAGTTGATTCATTGTGATTTCTGACTATCTTTACAAAGAGCTTGCTATATGTAGTTTAGGCTTGATTTTTTGACTAGCTAAATGTTTATTGTGAGCGATCTGTAGTGCTGAATTTCCCTCAGGATCAATAAAGTACTCCTATTCCTATTCCTGTTCTAGGATGTGGGCAAGATGGCTGATGAATCTAGGAGTTTTTACTAGTTGGATAGTGTAGGTACCAGATCTGCAAGCTGGCAGAATAATGGCATAACGGTGGGGCCATTGTCTCAAAATCTAGGAGTTTCTTAGCGCTTGTGAACCTTGTGCTAGTTTAACGCAAAGTCACTTGACAAACAGCATTTATTTCTCAAATAATTCCACTCGTCGTAGATTTACGTCAGCTAGTTCACTCGATGACAGATTGACGCTATCGCCATGCAGCCACGTACAGCCAGTGACCTTTGGTACAGCATGATAAACGTCTGATGCTTTTTATTTACATTTACATTTTGTCATTTAGCTGACGCTTTTATCCAAAGCGACTTACAAGTTCTGTACCATATTGTACGACAAGTCAGCAGGAAGGGTACAACTCTTACAGCTGAGTAACAATGTTCATCAAATAGTGCTGAAACTTGGGTGCTGGAGTGTTGAGTGCATAGTAGTAAAGTAGTAAAGACATGCGACTCGACTGAAAAACGGACCAGGAGCTGATCTACCTACAACGTAAAGTATTTTAGTATTTGATCTCTTATGTGACGACACCACCCAGTGGCCATTTTTTTTTTTTTTTTTAAGTTTTTTTATTTGAAAATTTCGTTTTAACAGGCGGTCCTGCATGGGCCAAAAGAAAATAAAAATAAAATAAGGCCCTCCCTCCCTCCCCCCACCCCTATACCAGACAAAATCATTCTAAAATATCTTAGATCGTTTATTAATCATTGTTTTTCCTTTTATCCTTTAAATCACCCGACAGCAGTCACATATCTCTTGCATTCTGCAGATAGAGAAGAATAAAAGTAAGAACATAATAGAAAAAATAAATAATAACAAGCTGAGAGACCAGGAAGGCCAGTCAGATCGCCTCTGTCACCTTATCCGCTTCCATACCCTCAAAGAAAGTTAGGAAAGGATCCCAAATATTGTGGAATTTTTCGGTACAACCTCTGATAGTATACCTGATCCTCTCCAGTTTAATATGATACATGACCTCTCTCATCCAGTGGCCGTAGACAGGTGAACCTGGGTCCTTCCATTTGAACAGTATCAGCCTTCTGGCCAAAAGTGAACAGAAGGTCAGCATTCTAGATTCCCACCATCTAAAGTGGATGTCCGCTGGGGCCACTCCGAATAATGCAATATATGGTGATGGCTCCACTTCCTTTCCAAATATCTTAGAGAAGGTGTCAAAGATGGTCTGCCAGTAGGTGTGCAACTTTGGGCATGTCCAGAACATGTGGAGCAGAGTGGCTGGAGCCTGTCTGCAGATAGTTCTATGTCGGGATATATCTTAGAGAGCCTGTCTTTAGACCAATGCAGTCGGTGTACAATTTTAAATTGGATAACCGCATGTTTAAGGCAAATGGAAGAGGAGAAAATCCCCTGTATTATCTTGTCCCATGTGACCTCTGTGATTGGTTCACCTAAGTCAGTCTCCCATCTGCCCCTGAGGAGATCTAAAGGTGTCGAGTTGCTTCTATTAAGTAGTTCATAAATTCTGCTTATAGCCTGTTTCTGGATCAGTTTACAGTTCAAGATTGAGTCTAAAAGGGAGGCAGGAGGACATACTGGGTAGCAGTCCGAGTTCGAAGTTACGAAGCGCCGGTGTTGCAAGTATCTATAGAAGTGTGACCTAGGGATCTTGTATTTCTGTACTAGCTGTTCAAAGGAGGCAAAGTTGCCATCTATATAGAGGTCAGACAGCGTAATCACTCCACTCGCAACCCAACTGTCAAAGGCCTTATCCATCGTTGATGGGACAAACATGTGATTTCTTGTGATCGGAGCAGCCAGTGATAGTTCCCTGAGGGAGAAGGTTCTTCTAAATTGGTTCCACACTTTTATCGAGTGGATGACAACTGGGTTCGAGGTAAAGCTAGATATGGGCTGTGTGAACGGGAGCTTAGAACATAACAAGGCAGATAGGGAGGTGGATTTAACCAACGCTCTCTCCAGTACTGTCCACCAGGGGGCTGTGTCTTCCCCCTTTACCCAGTATAATAACGATCTTATGTTTGCTGCCCAGGCCAGTAGTAGTAAATAAAGTTTGGAAGCGCCATCCCACCCATTACGCAGGGTCTCTGCAGCATAGATATTTTGATCCGGGGCGGTTTTTTGTTCCAGATAAAGGAAGATATCTGGTTATTTATCTTGGAGAAGAATGTTTTGGTCAGAAAGACTGGAAGACTCTGAAATACATATAGAAATTTCAGCAATACATTCATCTTTATTGTGTTGATTCTCCCACCTAGGGATAGTGACAGGGGGTCCCAACGTTCAATATCTCTCGCCAGGTTAGACAGTAAAGGTTGATAGTTAGCCATATATAGGTCCTTATGTTCATGCGTGATCCATATCCCGAGGTACTTGAACTTTTTAGGGCTAATTTTAAACGGGAATGTGCTCAGAGGTATCCGATCCGCCGAGGTGCCGACGGGCATCAGTTCGCTTTTTTTGAATGTTGATTTTGTATCCGGATATTTTGCTGAAGTCCGCAAGTAGGGTCATCAACCGAGGAAGACTCGTTTGGGGTTGTGATATATACAACAACATGTCGTCCGCGTAGAGCGAGACTTTATGCTCCGAGCCTGTGCGCATGATCCCCTTGATATCGGTGTTCTGCCTCAGAGCCAGCGCAAGGGGCTCCATTGCGATCGCGAAAAGGAGTGGAGATAAAGGACATCCCTGTCTCGTACCCCTATGGAGTTCAAAGTAGGTGGATAGATTGTTGTTGGTGCGAACGGCAGCCATCGGAGACGTATATAGAATTTTAATCCAAGCTATGAGTTTAGGGCCAAACCCAAACCTCTCCAGAGCGTGAAAAAGATAGTTCCACTCCACCCGATCAAACGCTTTTTCCGCATCAAGGGAGAGGACCACCTCAGGTGTTCCGGGTGGAGAGAGGCTATACAGGATATTTAGGAGGCGTCTGATATTAAAGAAAGAGTACCGATTCTTGATGAAGCCTGTTTGGTCCGGCGAAATAATTGAGGGGAGAACCCCCTCCAGACGACGGGCCAAAACCTTAGCGAGAACCTTGACATCGGCGTTAAGGAGGGAAATTGGACAGAACGAGCCGCATTCCAGTGGGTTCTTGTCTTTCTTAAGGATTAAGGAGATAACCGCTTGGCGCATGGTCGGAGGAAGAGAATTTGTTGAGAATGATTAATCAAATACGGCTAGCAGCAGCAGGGACAGCTGGGTTGAGAATTTTTTGTAGAAGTCTGTAGGGGACTTGCCACTCTGCATAGATCTAATCGCTGACGTAATCTCCGCAACCGTAAGTTCCTCCTCCAGATCTGCGGCCCTCTCTGGGTCGACTGTCGGGACGCGGAGGGTCCTATAGAAATCGTCTAGCGTGGAAGGCCCCACTTTGCGAGTCCGAGGTGTATAACGATTGGTAGAAAGTTTTAAAGCTTTTATTAATTTTAAGGTTGTCAGTAGCTTTTGAGCCCCGCTCGTCGTTGATATTGGGGATGGACTGGTTGGCAGTTCTTTGTCGCAGCTGATGGGCAAGTATCCGTCCGGCCTTCTCCCCATGTTCATAGTACCTCTGTCGCGTTTTAGTAATGAGGTACTCAGCCTGTTGCGTTGACAGTAGGTCAAACTCAGTTCGCAGTGATATACGTTTTTTCAACGTGTCGGTTGATGGCGAGTGGCTATGCAGTCTATCTAGCTCCAAAATCGCGTCCGTCAGTTGCTTAAGGCGTGCCGTGTTTATCTTCTTTTGGTTGGCGCAATATGAAATCACCTGTCGCCTTAAGTACGCCTTCAGTGATTCCCAAATGGTTAAAGAAGACATTCCCGGAGTCTTATTAATGTCGAGAAATAATGTAATTTTCGAGGTGATGAAGCTTGTGAAGGCTTCCTCCGACAGGAGCAACGGGTTGAGTCTCCACTGGCGGTGGCCGAGCCATGTATTCGGGATACTCATTTTCATAACTAAGGGACCATGGTCTGAGATAACTATCGCTCCGTATTCACATTTGGTTATGAGGGGAAGGAGTCTCTTATCCAGGAGAAAGCTGTCTATGCGCGAGAAGGTATTATGGACCGGGGGGAAAAAGGAGTATCCTCTGGATGTAGGATTACGAAACCGCCACACGTCAGCTACCCCATATGATTTAAGAAAGCGCCGGATTGCGCGGGCCGAGCTGGACTGGGGGGCCTTTCTGGGCGAGCTACGGTCCAGCACCGGGGAGAGTGCACAATTCATGTCGCCGCCAAGGATGAGATGGTGCGAGGTCATATCCGGTAGTCGAGAAAAAAGGCTGGTGAAGAACGAAGGGTTGTCCCAGTTTGGTGCGTAGATATTAGCCAGAATGACCGGAAATGAATGCATTTTCCCCGCCACTATAATATAGCGCCCTGCAGGGTCGGCCTCTACACTTGACATAGTAAATGGCGTGTTTTTATCTATCAAAATGGCTGCTCCTCTGGCCCTCGTGTGGAAGTTGGAGTGATACATCTGTCCCACCCACCCCCCCCCTCAGCCGAGCATGGTCCACAGTTTTTAAGTGTGTCTCCTGTAAAAACGCTATGTCTACATTGAGTTGTTTTAAATGTGTAAGTATCTTCTTACGCTTTACTGGGTGGTTGAGTGATTTAACATTCCAACTCACAAAGTTGACAGAGCACCCTTCCAGCCCCATGGTATCACCCGTGTCGATCATAGTAGATGAGAGAGGCCATGCATCTGGAACCTAGAGAGAGCTCAGCACAACTGCAGGTGAAAAGCAAAACAGACGTCTGATCAGTTAAGCATGTTGAATGTACAAGTCCGGTAACCCCCCCCCCCCCCCTGACACCTATAAAAAACAAGGTGCCCAAAATACCCTTCAGAAACTAATCCACACATAATGTGCTTGTGTTGGAGGTGCTCTACCTATGGAGCCAGCCGTTGAGCCCCTTAGGTAAAAGAAAATAATAAAGAGAAAGAAAAGAAAAGTAAGAGTAAAAGTTTTTACTCAGATCTTGGTATTATATAAGGTCTTCAGCTGCCCAATGGGATACACCCTGTCGTATATTTCTAAATGAAAACATGAATAAATGCAAGTGAAATGTACAAGGAAAATTATTAGAAAGACAAAAGGCTGAGTGATAGAAAGGCCATTTAGAACACCATGTGAAGTTATTTCTGAGACCCTAGGCTTGAGAGGGAGAGAGGGCAAAAGACTGTTTATGACGTTAATGCACATTCCACTGGTTAGCAGCTGTGGTTTAGGCCACCTCCAACTGAAAAGAGAGGAGATCATTATCGTTGAAACAGGAACTAAAAACTCAGAATAACAGTTGAGATCAAAAAGGTCATATTTACCCTACGGAAGGAACTTCAGGTTACAACACGGCTGCTGCTGACTAACCCAGAGGTCAGAAAGGTGACACAGGCTATTTGGAAATCTCCCCTTACACAGAGAACTGCCACTAGTTGAAAAAACAATGCAAAGCAAGGATATACTAAAAGATTTAGCAATTTCATAGGTTACATGTAGGCATAAACTCTTAGAAAATATTAGAATAACTTAGTCCCAATAAAGAATAAAAACTCTTAAATACTAGAAGGTAGAACTATACAAATATTGGTCACATGATTTAATCAGGAAACAAAGTATTCTATTAAAGGTTCTTAGTTACACTATGTAAACATTTTGTCACAAGCATGATGATGTATTACTCAGTGAAAAACTACCCTCTCATTAAGTAATGATTAAAGTGTCAGCAGATTCAAACTGTGAAAACCGTTGTCAGAGGACCCAAACGGTTGTGTCAGCGAAACATGTGGTCACAGGACACCATCAGACAAGTTTCTGCTGGAATGTGACCAAAATAAGGCAGGCAGGGACTCGCTCTCTCTCCCCCCCCTCTCTCTTTCTCTCTCTCTCTCTCTCTCTCTCTCTCTCTCTCTCTCTCTCTCTCTCTGATAAAAAGGGCTGATGGCGACGGACAAGGACAGACACACACCCGGTGACGGGAGGAGGAGACCAGAAGGAAACCTGGAGACTGGAGACAGACACACCAGAAAGGACCTGGAGAGACACACAGAACTCGAGAGCAGAGCCTTGACACAGCGAGAGGGAGACACAGACGATGACAGAGATCGCATCGCAGCTGGAGCGCTGAAAACCTCCACCGACAGAGGGAGACTCGCCAAGCCGGCTACGGCTGAGCCGATGACACAGAGAGCGATTGACACCAGATGACAGAAAACGATCGCCTCGCAGCAGGGGAGCCAGACTCCACCGAGGGTAGACGAAACAAGCGCTCCCAAACCGCAGAGGACCCGGAGGCCAGGTTGCCTTAACAACCAGACCCGCAAACCACTAAGAGAGGACTCGTTGTTGCCATGGACAACCTGAGACGACAACAGCCACATGAAAGAGACAATTAGATTGAAAGAGACGATGTACTTGTTGATTCCTAAAGCTGTGGTTTTATTAATAAACACCGCCGCCCGTTGATCTTGACCACGTTGTCCGTCTCCCCTCACTTGAACCGAACATCTGAAAATACCTAAACCAATGCAGAGGAAAAGGGTAATAGAAAACTATACGATCACAAATAGAGATAAATGAAGATAAGAAAGATACTTCAATTGGTCCGTGACCCGTGCTGCATTCGGCCAGTACCGGTTGAAGACGACAGCAGCCACTTCTCAAGGACACGGAGAGGTTCTCTCCCCCTCATCGAAGCTCTCTACGACTGAAAACTGAAGGATCGTCACCATTTCGACCGAGGCCAGTGGGAATAGGTAAGTAGTACTAATGTGTTTAAGATTGGTAATGGGCGAAGCAGTCTCGCATTTTGGGGTTGCTATTGTATTAGGTAGAAATGAGATGGATCAGGTTATGTTGGTGTTGGAGGAGTACCGGGGTCCAGGGTTCACAACCTGGCTCTGGTCTCAGCCACACACCGGCGCTGCACTTATGGAAGCGTAGGGGTTAGGGGATGTTCAGTTAGGATGCCTATAGTTGGTACAAGGCCAAGTGAGGAGAGGGAATAGATGTCTGTATTTAGTTATATCAGCTTAGGGGATAGGCTAGGGATTAGGTAAAATATTTGAGGGGACCGGCGTAGGAGCAGTAGAACGGAGATTGGTCACAGATAGCGGGAAGTGGGACTGTGCGTGACGTAGTGGTTCATTAGAGGGTAAAGAGGAGTAGTCAGATCTTAAAAGAGTAGAATAAGAGTACCGTGGTGAAGTACGGGGATAGCCTGGTTCCGCGAAGAGAAACAGAGAACAGGGAGATGTTAGGTTCGGGCTAGGATACTGTAGAAACCACACTTAGAATCGGTGCGACGGAGTAATGGACTTTGGAAGACGTTCCATAAGCGAATTACCACTTGTAGTCCGACGTCATTTAGGCTCAGATTGGCTAAGGTCGATATCTGAAGAACATCAGCCGCGTGGAGGAATGAGGGAATGTAGAGGAAATCAAGCCGACAAAGGGCTCTACGGGTAGCGGGGAGTACGGTCGAACACACGATTTGGCCATATAACACTCCGATACAAGCCAACAAGGGGCGCTATTAAAACTCTTCACGGGTTACTATACATGAATGGAGTGGGTTTCTCAGGGGTATAGCAAGTCGGACTCAGTAGATATATGAAGCACTTTGGAAGTAAATACTGCACATGTGATTAGAACATAGGAGGATACTGTGTGAAAGAAGCGAGGGAATGCGTTTGGAAGGAATGTGTGCATAAATGAATGGTATGCTTATGAATGGGACATTGACATTTTTAAGTATATGTGTTTGAATGGATGAATGTTAGGAGCTCTGAGTGAATGCCAAGGTATTTTTTTTGTATTATTATGAACCAGGTGGCCAAGGCTGCAGCGGGGAGAAACCACACCCCTGTCCTGCCAGCATTAGCTGAGCGCGACGGGACTAGCGTGTGGTCGCTGTGTTGCGTTGTCGAGTGAATTGAATGAATGGCATGTGTGATGGAACCTAGGAGATGTGTAATGTTCGTTGAAATTTTTCAAATCGGGGCTGTGGGGGTCTAAAAGTAATGTAGTAAAGATCAAAGAAAACGGAGATTTTGGAGCTAATGACGTCACTGGAAGCGTCGGAGCTTGCGGTGCGTTTGATATACTGTGTATTTCGGTCAGGCGGGGCCAATCGGGCGAGCGTGCTAGAATAAGGATAATAATATATGTTCTGTGAACGGGGGCTAAATAGGATTAAAGTTATGTTAGGAGGTATAGCAGGGGTTGTGTAAACGTTGCGATGTGTTGTGCCGCTCGGATCAACAGGAGACTGGGCCGTTTAGGAGGAGTGATGTTGGGTGCTAAGCTAAGCTAGTAGGAGCTAGCGGCACTGAGCTAACGAAGCTAAGATGCTAAGCTACCTGTGCTAACAATATAGCATGATTGAACTCTCGGGGAATCTCGCGTGTTGCTACTCTTTGCTGGCAGCGGGATCTTAGAGAGGCGGAGGACAGGGACTTCCGGTGTAGGGGATTCTGGGTATTGTAGTTTTGTGGTTTGAGGTGGAAACGTCAGGTTGACGTCTTGGGGTGGTTTACGTAATGACGCACTTGCGGGGGAGGCGTGGGCGCCTCCTACAGGAAGTGGTGAGTGCTGTAGTGCAATGGTGGTGATGGACAAGACGTTCCAGCGGAGGGCGCTGTTGCCTCTTTTATAGTTTCACCTTTACAGGTAAAACGAGGTGCAGTAGGCAGTAGAGAAGGGTTTGTGATTATTATAGGTTTTGAGTAGCGACCATTTGTGGGGATTTGTAAATTCTTTATGTTCGGTTTTTTCAGTTGTTGATGATGGATGTAAATACTTGTTTGATTATAGGTCTGTATTTGTTATGGGCCAGGGGTAATGGCGCTGGTGGGATAGTATGGGATAGATGTGTGAGTTTGTTTGTGACTTTGGTTGCGTGAAACCCCCCCCCCCCCCTTTTTTCCCCTGTCTCTTCCTCCCTCGTTCACACTCTCCCCTTCCTCCTTCCCTCCCTCCCTCCCTGTCCCTCCCTCCCTCCCTCCCTCCCTCCCTCCCTCTCTCTCTCCCTCCCTCCCTCCCTCCCTCTCTCCCTCCTTCCCTCCCTCCTCCACCCCCGCCCCCCTCCGCTCCATCCCTGTCTCCCAGCTTAACTTTGTGGGATGACAGGTGCACAAAGGGAGTTTTGTTTAGGATGGATTGCCTGATTGATTGATTGATTGAAATTTTTTATTAAACAGATTGTAGAATGGGTACGATACGGTACAGCTCAATACACACAATTGTTAAGGGGATGCAGACCAGAGAAAGACTTTCGTCTTGTTTACATCAGGGTCCCCCATTTTCAATTCATCATGGGCGTGGAGTATTGGTTATATTAATATTGGTTATATTGGTTATATTAGAATAGTGTTACTTGCTAAATTATTGCGTAAGGGTAAATAGGATATTCATGGTTATTTTGGAGCCCTCCCCCCCTCCCTCTATGTCTCTCCATGCGGACTCTTTTAGTCTGATTGAAGTTAAGGTTGATTTGAGTTAAAGTTGGCAGCAGATGATGGTGATAGGTTTGAAGTCCTGTGGGTAAACGGGACCAGGCAATACGGGGTATTCTGCTGATTGAGTGTAGACGGTTTTGGTAATAGTTAATGTTGCATTGTGTGCCCCCCCCCCCCCCCCCCCCCCTTCCTCCCCTTAGTCCCTGTATCCCTGTATCCCTCCCTCCTTTTTTCTTTTCCCTTCGCCCCCCCTCTGTCTCTCCTTGTATTTCGCCATCCCTAGATTGCGGCGTATGTTGTGGGTTGTTGGTTTGTAGGTTTATTTGTACTGCGTTGTTATTGTGTATGTGAAGTAGGTACCGGATGGGCGTTGGCCTGTCTAGGTGCAGGTGGTGGTAGGTTGAGTTGTGATATTCCTTGGTAGGAAGTTTGGGGTGTTTCCGTTCAGGTTCGAAACTGAAGGGAGGACGCTTTGGGCTGTGAGTTGACGGTTCTTTGTGTATTCAGGGAACTGGGTGAATATTGCAGGTGGCATAGTGCGGGTGTCCGTGAATTTATTAACGTGGCCAGCTGTACTATGTGTCGGTCAGGGTTTTAGTGATCTAAGTTGCTAAAAGTTTATTGTTTTCCCTGATTGGTGGTTGGTAGCAGTAGCAACACTAATTAATTTTTATTAAGTGTTGTGGGGGGTAATGGTTGTGTGTAAGGATGAATGAAATTGAGGTTGTATGAGGAGTGAAGCAAAAGCGAATAATACATTTAGTCGATACGCTAATCGGAATAATACATTTAGTCGATACGCTAATCGGGCATTTAAAAGTAAGAAATAAGGTTAGGATGAACAGATTCATCAAGCAAAGAGAGGTTAGAATCAGATGAAGGACCAGGTTTACAAAGGATTATTAGACAATGGATAGGAATGGGTTTAATGATTATATTTCCCAGGAAATCAGGTGGAGAGAGCACACAGGGGATTGGAAACCTCCAGTGTTCCTGTTGAAGGAACGGACAAAAAACAAGATAAGCTGTATCGTTATTTTTTCAAACAAATCACACTGTGTCTCTCTAAACATTTTAGTATAGTGTTGCCCGACATTTCCAATGCATAACGAAGAGTGGGAATAATAGGGAAATGCCACTGTATTAAGTCTGGATGTTTCTGCTTTCTTTCTGTACAGGTGCTCGGCCGGACAGGAGCTCTAACGATTTCCATAACCAACTAGGGGAACGGCTGAAATGAGCCTTGGTATAAGTATGAATGATAAGCCAGTTATCAATCCTTGTCTGCACAGTAACATTTTGACAGTGTGAGTGTTTTAACTCAAGTAAGTAGAAGTAGTGTAAGACGGAGGAACTTGTTTTTTCAAACAGTGATTACAGGAGTGTTTGAAAGAGTGAAGTGAATGACAGTAACATAGGAAGTTCACCTTAGTGGAACATTAATAGGAATAACTGAAGCGATAGATGCAATAATAATAGAATAACAACAACGACAATATGGAGAAGGGCCTTAGTGATCGGGCCATCGGGGGGAGAACGCAGAGGGCCTCTGCAGACATTTCCCAGATAGACTTTGCCGGGGAGTGAACCAGTGACAACGGTGTTACTCCAACCGGAACCGATTCAAGCTGGAGTGTCCATTGCAGGCGACTGCGGTTTAACCAAGGGGCAGAAAAAGAGACTGAGGTTACAGCAGTCCCACGAAGTCCATTCTGGCCGGATGGCTGGAACTGAGACCGACAGCAGGTATGGAATACACGAACAGTTTCTACAGCCCACCCGTTTCCCATGTCCACCCTGCCCTCAGCACCAAAGCCAAGATGAGAGGCGGAGCCCAGCGATGGGACGACAAACCGTGCTGAGATGGGGGAAGAGGCAGCATACTATAGACAACAGAGAGCGTTTGTGACAGCGTTCGAACAACACGAGGCAGTTCATCGAGATCTGATGAAGACACAGCTGGAGATCGGTCAAGCCGCACACGAGACTCAGAGGTTGGAACGAGAACTGGCAAGAAAGGCTGCGCTGCTAGAAGCGACAGCTGTTGAGATCATGCTTCGGGCGTCTGACCTAGGCCGCCGGGATCAAAGAGTGCCCTGTGCCCCGTTGCCCGGACAGGGAACTGGGCCGCGACAGGGTGAACAGAACCGCAGGAGGGGTGAGTTTCCAGGCCCCTCCCAACAAGAGAAGGCCCGAGGAGAGGCAGCAGAAAAGGACAGGTATGCCCCTCTCTCCTCCAGGCAACAGGACATGCGACCAGAGGACAGGAGAGGGGTGGACCTGGCGAGGACTGTGGGAGGCCAGCCGAGAGACTGTGGGAGTCGTGGTAAACTGGGTAAACTGGAACCCCTGGGATGGCCGGCGTCGGCTGTGTGCTGGAATTGTGGGGAGGTTGGCCATTTCGCTCGGTCATGTTACAAAGGGTGGCGGACTCAGAGAACGTCCAGTAAGAAGCGAGAGTCCAAACAGGGTTGCTGGGAATGTGGAGAGTTGGGACATTTTCAGAGGAGGTGTCTGCATAGGTCATAGGTTGATTAAGAGCGAAGCGGAAATGCACAAACAAAGCCTATTGGGTGCTCGAGTAAATAGAGTTATTGATAAATTAAAATAGAAAATGAGACTGATTAGAATAAGGATAGAGATGAGGATACATAAATAAGGTTTGATTAGGTGTGCGAGTTACTAAAATGGTTTGGAAGACTAACCAGGGTAAGTTGGGGCTATAGAGGGATGAAGTAACTGGGAAAATTGCATGGGTTAATCTAAACTAACAAAATTTAGGGTTTTAGACAGGAAAAATGGAACATATAATATTAGACAGAGTTAGAAACAAAGGACTATTTATAGTAGTGATTACAATACTTGATCAAAGGGTGGTCAAAGTTGGAAAAAAAAAAAAAAAAAAAAAAAAAAATATATATATATATAAAACACGACAATTATTATTTCATTACTTATTTTATTTCTTTTTGGATTTCTAGTGTTGCTGTCTTAGTTTTGCGGGGGTATTTATGCCTCTAGATGATTGTTAAGTTCTGTTTGATGGGTGTGTAGCATGTAGGCACTCACAATTTTTTGTTTATTTACAATTTTATTTGTTTTTGTTTGACTATATTTTTTTTTAGGAACTGGCTGGCTGGGAGGGTTCTCTCGCCGGTCAGGGATAGCAGGTGGTGGTGACACAGCGAGACTGGTAGGAAGTCTGATATAATGAGCTGGAAACTGAGAATGGACGGGAGCTGGTTCATGGTTTGTTTTCCGCTCATTAAGACTCCAGATGTAGAATCTGGAGGGTTGTGTCATTTTTTGGGTTATGATAAGGGTTGGGGAAACATATTTCTCTGTCTATAGGAGGCTCTGTAGGTTTTTGGTCGCAAATTGGCCAGACAGTGTTCATGTAGAGTGCAGACATGTGAATTTGATGATTGACTTATGGAAGACTCTGCACCGGCTTGTTGAAAGCTGGCGGAGTGTGTGTGATGTGTGTTTAAAGGGACTGTGGTTTGTTGACCATGCACATAGGTTCTGTTGGTGATTGGCCTCGTCTAGAGCTGACTGTCCGGACCGAGGAGCTGTCGGGAAACAAGGTATTTGAAAGTGAAATAATGGTTATTCCACTGTCAAGGGTGGAAGTGGTAGTTGTGTTGATCTTGAGATATTGCATATCTAGTAAAACAGTACAGCACAAAAAGAAATGAGACAAAGTTGATTTGATTGAATAAATAACTTAAGAAGCTGTGAAATACATAGATAAATAATTTGGAGAAAAATGTATTGTCAGAATGCAGAACAGTAGAGAATGTATCTGCGAAAATAAAAGTTTCCAATCTATTGTGTGTTTTGTAAATAATAATCCAAAATGCAAAAAGGACAGAGGGAAAATCGTTTCCTTCTGTGGAAAATCGGAGCAGTACCAGAGACCTGCATACAACAAAGAAGAGGCGGTGATTAGCACAAGATACAACAAGAAGAAAACGGTCAAAAACGAGTTAGCAGTAAAGGCCTTAGGAGGTTGGAATAGAGATAACTGACAGGGATGAAAGCGAAGGATAATTGAGGCCTCAGTGGTCTTTTCAAGGAGAAGAGATGATTTATGTTTGCTTGTTTGAATCTCCCTCGATGTGTAGAGTGTTAATCTTTTAGTGGTGTGATGTATTAATCTTTTCTTGCAGAGTCCATTACACAAAATAGACATTTAAGCTAATTACACGGATAAAAAATTGTCTAAACAACAAAGCTATTATTGAAAGAGTGTTTCTTGTAAAAACAGGAACAGCTTTCTTAGACTGGATGTCATAATAATAACTGATAATGTGTATAAACTGTGAAAGGAGGAAAAGGTAGGTGAAATGATGATTTTGTAACTGTACAGATGGAAAAGGGTTTTGTAGTTCGATTTGGGTAAATTTTGGATTTTTTTGAAATTTTGAAAAATATTAGCAAAAATTATGATTATGATTTTTAACATGTTTAATTTAGAAAATTTATGTTGTATAGTGGGTTATTAAACCCCCTAAGGGTGGATTGTCGTATATTTCTAAATGAAAACATGAATAAATGCAAGTGAAATGTACAAGGAAAATGATTAGAAAGACAAAAGGCTGAGTGATAGAAAGGCCATTTAGAACACCATGTGAAGTTATTTCTGAGACCCTAGGCTTGAGAGGGAGAGAGGGCAAAAGACTGTTTATGACGTTAATGCACATTCCACTGGTTAGCAGCTGTGGTTTAGGCCACCTCCAACTGAAAAGAGAGGAGATCATTATCGTTGAAACAGGAACTAAAAACTCAGAATAACAGTTGAGATCAAAAAGGTCATATTTACCCTACGGAAGGAACTTCAGGTTACAACACGGCTGCTGCTGACTAACCCAGAGGTCAGAAAGGTGACACAGGCTATTTGGAAATCTCCCCTTACACAGAGAACTGCCACTAGTTGAAAAAACAATGCAAAGCAAGGATATACTAAAAGATTTAGCAATTTCATAGGTTACATGTAGGCATAAACTCTTAGAAAATATTAGAATAACTTAGTCCCAATAAAGAATAAAAACTCTTAAATACTAGAAGGTAGAACTATACAAATATTGGTCACATGATTTAATCAGGAAACAAAGTATTCTATTAAAGGTTCCTAGTTACACTATGTAAACATTTTGTCACAAGCATGATGATGTATTACTCAGTGAAAAACTACCCTCTCATTAAGTAATGATTAAAGTGTCAGCAGATTCAAACTGTGAAAACCGTTGTCAGAGGACCCAAACGGTTGTGTCAGCGAAACATGTGGTCACAGGACACCATCAGACAAGTTTCTGCTGGAATGTGACCAAAATAAGGCAGGCAGGGACTCGCTCTCTCTCCCCCCCCTCTCTCTTTCTCTCTCTCTCTCTCTCTCTCTCTCTCTCTCTCTCTCTCTCTCTCTCTCTCTCTCTCTCTCTGATAAAAAGGGCTGATGGCGACGGACAAGGACAGACACACACCCGGTGACGGGAGGAGGAGACCAGAAGGAAACCTGGAGACTGGAGACAGACACACCAGAAAGGACCTGGAGAGACACACAGAACTCGAGAGCAGAGCCTTGACACAGCGAGAGGGAGACACAGACGATGACAGAGATCGCATCGCAGCTGGAGCGCTGAAAACCTCCACCGACAGAGGGAGACTCGCCAAGCCGGCTACGGCTGAGCCGATGACACAGAGAGCGATTGACACCAGATGACAGAAAACGATCGCCTCGCAGCAGGGGAGCCAGACTCCACCGAGGGTAGACGAAACAAGCGCTCCCAAACCGCAGAGGACCCGGAGGCCAGGTTGCCTTAACAACCAGACCCGCAAACCACTAAGAGAGGACTCGTTGTTGCCATGGACAACCTGAGACGACAACAGCCACATGAAAGAGACAATTAGATTGAAAGAGACGATGTACTTGTTGATTCCTAAAGCTGTGGTTTTATTAATAAACACCGCCGCCCGTTGATCTTGACCACGTTGTCCGTCTCCCCTCACTTGAACCGAACATCTGAAAATACCTAAACCAATGCAGAGGAAAAGGGTAATAGAAAACTATACGATCACAAATAGAGATAAATGAAGATAAGAAAGATACTTCAACCCAACCAGGTAAGGTAATATAGGTGGCAACGGTAAACGGTAAGCATAACAATAATATATTAACATTAACAACCTCACATCAAGCAGGCCCTGAAATAAGGCAGAACACCTTACTCCCGAGCAAGGGCAACCAACATGCCCCGTTAAACACAAAAAAGGGTGCCTGATTGGGTGATATAGAATAAATTGGAAGAGGTGTGGGAGTGTACGTGTGTCCATGCCTCTACAAATGGGTGTGTACCTGGGCATATGCCCTTCAGTGCTCGTGCAGTTGCGTGCACGTGAACCTATGTGTGTGTGTGTATGGATGTATCAGACACAGCCAGGGTGTAAGCGTACAGTATGGGTGTGTAGGTGTGAGTGTGTGGGTCCATGCCCCCGTATCTGTATAATGTGTAAACGTGTATGTGTGTCTACATGTGTGTCTGTGCATGCGCGTAATACACGCCCACGTGTGTGGTACATCTAGAATATCTAGATAGTGCATCCATTAGGTGTGCGAGCATGTGCGTCATCGTAGGTGTGAGCATGTGTGTACATATTTATATGTCTGTATGTGTATACACACATTGTCCTATTGGGGCCAAAATGATACACTGTTCAAATCACCTGTACATCATAAGTAGAGGGCAATGAATTTACTGGAGATTGGTGAGTCACTTAGCTTGATATATGGTGTCCAGTGGCGTCCTCTCAATGCTAGGCAGATGATGCTACACATAGATGATCACACAGTAGACATTACAGTAGCCTCTATACATATATTGTCCTGTTGAAGTTAATATGATACATTGATCACATCACCTGCATATCATAAGCAGCACGTACACACTGATACATCTCTCTTTCTATGTGGTCTGTTGATATAGGATCAGAGATTTGCTGGGTGTTAAGTCTGTTGTATAGCTTAATAACAACCAGTGGTAAATTCTTGAAACTGAGTAGGTGGATCATTACACTAGATTGTTAATTAGCAGATTTTACAGTGGCCTTTTAGCAAGCAGTAACCCGTTGGGGACAAGATGGCACATCATTCACAACATCTGTACGGTACAGATATAACACACAAATATCCGAGTATCTCCCCTTTCTTATCGAAAAAGTTTATAGTGATGTGCAGAGCAAACAGCATCTCAAGAATCCCCTATTCTTCTTTTCTAAAGAATGCTAGCATTGTGTGTGCCAAAGGTAGCCTACCCGACCTCACCCGCTGCTGCGTGTACCATGTTCGGTAGCACTTTATAATAACACCCTGTTATAATACATTTATAAGGTATTTGTAGATAATGAACCAATCATGAACAAACCATTTATATACATTCATAAATTATTATTAAATCATTTATAACTATATTTGTATAACATTTACAGATTAGTTCTACATTATTTATAACTAATTATCAACATTGTTTGTACTTGATTTGTTCATCATTAAATAATGTTGTTTAATGTGTAGTAACACATTTGTAGATGCTTTGAAAAATGGATATGAAAAAACGACTATACCGTATCTCCATTTATTTTTCATGTTCAAAGACATTCATAAAACATCTATAAATCATTTGCAGATGCTATCGTGGGGGCCAATCTAAAGTGAAGCCTATTCATCATTAACAAGTGTCTAATACAGTTAATTATTTGTTAACTTTTTCATCACATGTTACAAATGTTGTAGGCAGCTTTCGGATACACCCTTCTTTGTGACATCAAACAGTGACAGAATTAGGACTAAAGATAAATGCAATTTTATTAACATATAAAATACATGTGCATGACATATAGTGTAACATCGGGGGGCACTAGGACCCAGGAGTACCCTGGCCAGGTATTGAAGAGTATCTAGTATTTGTGTCGTGTCATCATCACTGAGCACACAAATGTAACGTTAGCGGCCACCACATCTACACGAACGTCTACACAACATATAAGAGTTGTTTGTAGGTCGGAAATGATGGAATAGATTTACCAACAAAAAAAGGTGTTTATCCTGCTCATACCTTATTAAAAGCGAAAGTATAGACGCAGCACGGATAACTTGTGCTTCCATTCAAACAGACGGCATAACACGCGACGTCAAGTCTCGCTCGCGTGAGACTTCCTCTCTAGATACTCTTCAATACCTGGCCAGGGTACTCCTGGGTCCTAGTGCCCCCCGATGTTACACTATATGTCATGCACATGTATTTTATATGTTAATAAAATTGATTTAATCTTTAGTCCTAATTCTGTCACTGTTTGATGTCACAAAGAAGGGTGTATCCGAAAGCTGCCTACAACATTTGTAACATGTGATGAAAAAGTAAACAAATAATTAACTGTATTAGACACTTGTTAATGATGAATAGGCTTCACTTTAGATTGGCCCCCACGATAGCATCTGCAAATGATTTATAAATGTTTTATGAATGTCTTAACAAATCATTTGTTGAACATGAAAAATAAATGGAGATATACTATAGTCGTTTTTTCATATCCATTTTTCAAAGCATCTACAAATGTGTTACTACACATTAAACAACATTATTTAATGATGAACAAATCAAGTACAAACAATGTTGATAATGAGTTATAAATAATGTAGAACTAATCTGTAAATGTTATACAAATATAGTTATAAATGATTTAATAATCATTTATGAATGTATATAAATGGTTTGTTCATGATTAGTTCATTATCCACTAATGCGTTATAAATACTTTGTAAATGGTATACAAATATAGTTATAAATGATTTAATAATCATTTATGAATGTATATAAATGGTTTGTT
>NC_140176.1:57246894-57255469 GCF_963971535.1 Notolepis coatsorum
CAGACAGACAGACAGACAGACAGACAGACAGACAGACAGACAGACAGACAGACAGACAGACAGACAGACAGACAGACAGACAGACAGACAGACAGACAGACAGACAGACAGACAGACAGACAGACAGACAGACAGACAGACAGACAGACAGACAGACAGACAGACAGACAGACAGACAGACAGACAGACAGACAGACAGACAGACAGACAGACAGACAGACAGACAGACAGACAGACAGACAGACAGACAGACAGACAGACAGACAGACAGACAGACAGACAGACAGACAGACAGACAGACAGACAGACAGACAGACAGACAGACAGACAGACAGACAGACAGACAGACAGACAGACAGACAGACAGACAGACAGACAGACAGACAGACAGACAGACAGACAGACAGACAGACAGACAGACAGACAGACAGACAGACAGACAGACAGACAGACAGACAGACAGACAGACAGACAGACAGACACACGCACACACACGCAGGCTGGCTCTCTGACCCATAAGCTGGCCCGTTTGACCGGCAGTCAGTGATGGAATGGAGACTGTGCTGCTGGACTGGAAGGAAGGCCCCCAGGGACCACATGCCTATACTGTCCCACTGACCGACATTCCACCCACGAACAACATTTGCCTTAATTACCTTTTTACAGTAAGCTATATCAACCACGCATCTACAGGCGATCCACTCCAACACACATCTCGCTTTCTAGTCTCGTGCACGAGCACAGCACAGTAGTTTCCTCACAGGGCTGTCTCCCATTAAGGGAACCTCTGCAGAGACGTTATCTCAGCCCGAGCCAGAGTCCTGTCCTATAACGGAAGACGTACGAGGGAGAGAATACTTGTCATTTCTAGACTCTGACTCAGGATGTGGAGGTATGGCAGCCAACATGTTGTCATAATAATACATCTTGGCTCTGATACGGGTACAGTGTATAAATCTAATCTGTTCTAATCCTGTCTCTGTGTAGCAAATGGTTAACGGGGCCTTTGATAAGGCAGGCTCGCGATGCAGTGGTTAGATACTCTGGTGCCCCAGTACAGGGCCAGTACAGGACCAGGCCCATGTGTTCTGACTGGCACTGGCCAGCCAGTTACACTCTCAATTATCATAATGAAAACATGAGCGAGGAATGTGATCACCACTGCTATTCACAGACACAGTATCTGGGCTGGCTGTTTTCTGGCTGGGGGCGTGCAGTATCTACTAAAGCATGTGCTGTGTGTAGTTATTGGCAGAGTGCTTTATTTATATCTATATGTATATATCTATATATATCTATATATATATATGTGCTGTGTGTAGTTATTGGCAGAGTGCTTTATTTATATATATATATAATATATGTGTGTGTCTGTGTTTTTTTTTTTATATATTTATATATATATTATATATATATACGTACTAGGGGTGTAAAGGTACACGTATCCGTACCGAACCGAACCGTTTCAGTGTGTACCGTACCGTACCGAACGGCTGTGTAGTGTACCGAACGAATACAACAGTATGTTAACCACTAACGACCGCCCACCGGGGGCTGTTTTTTTCACAATCTAATATAATTATTATTATTATTTCTTTACAAGTCGATTATTAATTTCAATATAGAATATTCGTTGACAGCCCTACAAGTACAATTAGTTACTGCACACTACACTACACCACTCCTGAGTGGAACATGGAAAGCCAAACTTTCCCCCACTGTACCGAAAACCCGTACCGAACCTTGACTTCAACACCGACACACACACACACACACACACACACAGACACACACACACACACATGTGGACCTAGTCTCAGCGGTTAGGTGGCGTAGCGGAGATTGTGTTCGTCACCAACCCCGGAGCTGTGAGCTGGATTCCCGGAGCTGTGAGCTGGATTCGCCTGTTCGAATCCAGCTCACAGCTCCGGGGTTGTCACCAGCTTGGCTGGCCGTTCACACTAATACAATTGGCTGTATTAGAGGGTGGGAGAAGCTGGCGGGGTGGGTCCGGGTCATTGTAAACAGCGACTCCTACAGTTCGGTCGGGGCGCCTGCTAAGCGCGGATAGGACCTGAGTGGGATAGTGTGATCCTTCCACACGCTGCGCCCTCTCAGGGAGGATCCGCGCTGCCAGGTGAAAAGAAGCGGTTGATTGGCTGGACGTGTGTCGGAGGAAGCACGTGATACTACGTGATAGCCTCCACTCTCCCAGATGATCTGACTGTGGGGGGTAAGTGCGCAGCGACCAGGAAGGGGATTGGGAATTGGCATACGACTAACATTGGGATGGGAGAAAATCGGAGGAAAATGGAGGGGGGAAAAGACAAATAATAAAAAAAATTAAAAAAAAACCCAGAGGTACCTACCGAACCGTGGTTTTTGTGTACCGTTACACCCCTAATACGTACGTATTTGTGTGTGTTTTATATAATATATTTTTATAAAAAAAATTGCTGCTTTATTAGACAGGGCAAAGAGTGACTGGAAGTCAGGAGGAGGGTGACAAGGGCCTTGGGTTTCTATTATTATTATTATTATTATTATTATTATTATTATTATTATTATTATTATTATTATTATTATTATTATTATTATTATTATTATTATTATTATTGTTGTTGTTGTTGTTGTTGTTGTTGTTGTTGTTGTTGTTGTTATTATTATTATTATATTATATTATTATTATTATTATTATTATTATTATTATTATTATTATTATTATTATTATTATTATTATTATTATTATTATTATTATTATTATTATTATTATTATTATTATTATTATTATTATTATTATTATTATTATTATTATTATTATTATTATTATTATTATTATTATTATTATTATTATTATTATTATTATTATTATTATATTATTATTATAAGGGTGATGACCTGCAACAAAGGTCTCTCAAAGGCTGGCTCGAACTTACGATGTTGCGTTTACGTGGTCCGGTATCTACACACTCCGACAGGGCACTTTTCTTCATGTAATTTTCTATTTAGGATTAGTAATAAACTGCCTGCATTACTGATGACACCATCAAACATATACTGCAGCTATCCACCAGATTTCTGTGTGCAATGATGTACAGCTGGTATTGAGTGATGTGACATTTTTACAATGTCTGCAGGTTAGGGAATGGTTGTGGTGGCTTCTTCTTGGGGGGGCTAGGTCCACATGCGTGTGTGTGTGTGTGTGTGTGTGTGTGTGTGTGTGTGTGTGTGTGTGTGTGTGTGTGTGTGTGTGTGTGTGTGTGTGTGTGTGTGTGTGTGTGTGTGTGTGTGTGTGTGTGTGTGTGTGTGTGTGTGTGTGTGTGTGTGTGTGTGTGTGTGTGTGTGTGTGTGTGTGTGTGTGTGTGTGTGTGTGTGTGTGTGTGTGTGTGTGTGTGTGTGTGTGTGTGTGTGTGTGTGTGTGTGTGTGTGTGTGTGTGTGTGAGAACATGTGTGCATGTCAGCACATGTGAGAATGCATGCGTTCATTGTGGTAAGACAGTGGCGGGGGGGGGGGGGGGCATTTGGTATCTAGGTATGTGTGTGTGTGTGTGTGTGTGTGTGTGTGTGTGTGTGTGTGTGTGTGTGTGTGTGTGTGTGTGTGTGTGTGTGTGTGTGTGTGTGTGTGTGTGTGTGTGTGTGTGTGTGTGTGTGTGTGTGTGTGTGTGTGTGTGTGTGTGTGTGTGTGTGTGAGAGAGAGAGTTTGCATGTATGCTCATGTCATGTGTGTACCTGCTTTTGTACAGAATGTCTATGAGTGCATGTGTGTGTGCATGTGTGTGTGTGTGCGTGTGTGTGTGTGCGTGCGCACACGTGCGTGCGTGTGTGTGTGTGTGTGTGTGTGTGTGTGCGCATGTGCGTGTGTGTGTGTGTGTGTGTGTGTGCATGAATGTCTGTCTATTTATGCACATCTCTGTGCATGGGTGCATGTCTGTTTGTGTACATGTATGTCCTTTGTGAGCTGGCCTGGTCCTCTTGTGGTTGGTTCTTGTTGGGGCTCCCTCCCCTCTGGGGCCTGGGTCCCACCCTCTGACCTGACCTGTCACTTTTCAGTCTCATCTCCCTTCTTACCACCTCTCCTCTGTGACCTCTCTCTCTCTCTCTCTCTCTGAGCTCCCTGTGACCTCTCTGTGAGCCGGCCCACAGGCCAACAGTCACCAGGCTAATAGACTTGAACGCTGGATAGAGAGGAGGAGAGAGGAGGAGAGGGAGTGAGGTGGAGAGGAGAGGAGATGAGATGAGATGAGATGAGATGAGATGAGATGAGAGGAGAGGATAGGAGAGGAGAGGAGAGGAGAGGAGAGAGGAGAGGAGAGGAGAGGAGAGGAGAGGAGAGGAGAGGAGAGGAGAGGAGAGGAGAGGAGAGGAGAGGAGAGGAGAGGTCTCACAGCATGCATGCTAGCGTAAGTGAGTGCACCGGCGAAACCAAAAAAGTGACTTGAGATTCTTCATTCTGCCTCTGTGTGTGTGTCAGTACTTACAGTAATGTGTGGTGTGCTTGGTGGCAGTGGGACTGACGTTGAATGTGTTCCCCAGATGTCCTCGAGCGAGCGAAGGGAGGAGGGAAAGAAAGGATGAGAGGGAGCACAAACAGGAAGTGGAAGCTACCATGCAGGCTAGGGGGTGAGGGGGTTGAGGGAGGGGGGGACATCCTCCTCCATCCCTCAGATGGGGTTAATTGTCCCAGAAGGGCTCAAGGCTTTTAGCACATTGACAAGCGAGAGAGAAAGAAAGAGAAAGAAAAAATGCTACATAAAAAGAGAAATAAAATGCTGACTCAGTAGAACATATTAGTGCCCATACTACTAGTGTCTTTACAGAAAGGCACATACGGTCAGCCAGCGACAGAGTGCCCCCACAAACACTTCAACAGTCAACACCAATCACAGTTGTCTAACGCCGAGGCGACGTCAATTATGTTCATGTTTGTTTTAGCTGGCTTACACTCCCCCCCCCCAGACAATTTCCTTGTCGTCCGCGGTGAGGGAAGCTATTCTCTTTTCCTCTCTCTGTATTTCGTGAGCCGTTCAGGGCCTCCTAAATTAGACGCCTCTGACTGGTTTTACTGTGGCCTATCATCTCCGTTTGGCATTGTGGCAGACGGCAGGGCCCGCACATCGCCCGTTCGGCTGTAACACCAGGCAGGCGCACTGCCTTTTGGAGGGGCTCTCTGAAACTCCATCGCCCCTGCTTTGGTGAAGAAACCACAGCAGCTGTCTCAATAGGCACCGGAGTCTGCTGTCTCAAACGGCCTTAGCCTACAGGGTAAGCCCGTCTCCACTGACTAAGGATTCTTTCTTTTGTGGGGCAGTTACTCTATAAACAGGTCATTCCTTCGCTGTTGTTCCCTTCTGTCATAATAACCTACCACTCACGTCTGGCGCTTAACTGCTCATTTATGGACACAGAAGAATGATGTCCCTGACGAGCGGGAAGGAAGACAATGCCACAAACAGTCTATCCGCTGTCATTATAACTCCTCACAGAGAACAACAACAACAGCAATGAAGGAACAACTGTCTCGCCATAGGCACGTACCTCATGGCTGGGGTTTAAATGGCTTAGGTCAGAGTCGGGTCACGATGGATTTAGATGATGTGTGATGTGAGGCACAAAGCGATAGAGGCCCAGGAGGAGGAGGAGGAGGAGGAGGAGGACAGGGGGGAAGCGATAGCCTAAGACAACAGATAGAGTGGAGTGGAGAGGAGTGGGAGAGAGAGGTGTGAGGAGCAACATAGAGGAGGTACAGCAGAGATGAGGGAGAGAGGAGATAGCGATGGAGAGAGGTTAGATAGAGAGTGAGTGAAGGGGAGAGTGAGAGAGAGAGCGATGGAGAGAGAGGTTAGATAGAGAGTGAGTGAAGGGGAGAGAGTGAGAGAGAGAGCGATGGAGAGAGAGGTTAGATAGAGAGTGAGTGAAGGGGAGAGAGAGAGAGAGCGATGGAGAGAGGTTAGATAGAGTGAATATAGGGGAGAGAGAGAGAGCGATGGAGAGAGAGGTTAGATAGAGTGAATATAGGGGAGAGAGAGAGAGCGATGGAGAGAGAGGTTAGATGGAGAATGGAGTGTATTCCGTGATAACACAGCCAATATTAACGAATACACCGAAACGGTGATTGACTATGTCTGTACTCAGGTAGAAGTAATAATCCCCACCACCAAAATTAATATCTACCCAAATCAAAAGCCCTGGGTAGACAAATCCGTCCGTGAGGCTCTGAAAGTGCGCACATCAGCATACAACACCGGGCTGGTGACAGGCAACATGGAAGAACACAAGATGGCAAGATACAACGTCAGGAGAGCAGTAATAGAGGCAAAACGGCGTTACAGGGATAAAGTTGAACTTCAGTTTGAACAGGCTGACTCTAGAGGCATGTGGCAGGGCCTCAGAACAATGACAGACTACAAAGGAACCCCCCTCAAACTGAACAGTGACATCTCCTTAGCAAATGATCTCAACTCCTTCTATGCGAGGTTTGAGGCTGTGAATAACAACACCAGCCTACAAACCACGGCAATGGGGGGGGGGGGGTCTGCTGATGGAGACTCAGTGTTCAGGGTAACAGAGCATGAGGTGAGACGGATCTTTAAAAAAGTGGATATCAGGAAGGCAGCAGGACCGGACGGCATCCCCGGCCGCGTCCTAAAAGTCTGTGCCGACCAACTGGCCCCGGTATTCACTGACATCTTCAACCTGTCCTTGGAACAGGCCGTCATCCCCACCTGTCTGAAGAAGTCCACCATCATCCCTGTACCCAAAAAATCTACGCCCGCTTGCCTCAACGACTACCGCCCTGTAGCCCTCACCTCCATAGCCATGAAGTGCTTTGAGAAGCTAGTGAAGGGCTACATCTGTTCCTCCCTCCCCATCAACCTGGACCCTCTGCAATTTGCATATCGCCCCAACAGGTCCACGGAGGACGCCATAGCCCATGTGCTGCACACAGCAGCATCACATCTGGACAAGAGGAAGGGGAACTATGTGAGAATGCTGTTCATCGACTACAGCTCAGCATTCAATACCATAGTCCCCTCCAAACTCATAGCCAAGCTCAGGGACCTGGGCTTGAACTATGACCTGTGCCAGTGGGTCCTGGACTTCCTGACGGGCAGACCCCAGGTGGTAAGAGCCGGCAACTGCACCTCCTCATCCATCACGCTCAACATAGGGGCCCCCCAGGGCTGTGTTCTGAGCCCCCTCCTCTACTCCCTGTACACACATGACTGCGTAGCACAGCGGAACAACAACACCATCATCAAATTTGCTGATGACACAGTAGTGGTGGGCCTGATCTCTGCCAACGACGAAAGGGCCTACCTGGAAGAGGTAGAGAACCTGTCACAGTGGTGTCAGGAGAACTGCCTCTCCCTGAACGTCAGCAAAACAAAAGAGATGATTGTGGACTTCAGGAGGTCGGGGGTCAAGGACTACAGCCCCCTCAGCATCGACGGGGCACCAGTTGAGAGAGTGAACAGTTTCAAGTACCTCGGAGCCCACATATCCGAGGACTTGACATGGACCACACACATTGACAGTGTTGTGAAGAAGGCACGACAACGCCTCTACTTCCTCAGGCGCCTAAGGAAGTTCCAAGTCAGTCAGAAGATCCTTAGGAACTTCTACTCATGTACAATAGAGAGCATCCTGACCGGCAACATCACCTCCTGGTTTGGGAATAGCACTGCACAAGACCGTAGCAGACTACAAAGAGTGACACGTTCAGCCGAACGCACAATTAGAGGGGGGCTTCCCACCCTCCAGAACATTTACAACAAGCGGTGCAAGGGGAAGGCTAAGAGAATTATTAAGGACTCGAGCCACCCGAACAACTGCCTCTTTGAACTGCTGCCGTCAGGCAAGCGATACCGGAGTCTTATGGCGAGCACAGAAAGACTCAGAAGGAGCTTCTATCCCCAGGCCATCAGGCTGCTAAACGAACAATAATCGCTAAACGAACAATAATCACTATGCAACAACCATCAAATGCACACAGCACACACACCCACACGCACACACACACTCACTCAAACAAACAACACACTGCAGCACCCACTCTCCACACTTTAGATCACACAAACACACTTACACTTTATATTTATTGATAAAGGATTTGCACTACAACTCGTACACCTACTGTGAATTGTACCTAAACTGCACCTCGTCCATTTATGCCTTGCACTATATAGTATAGTATTGTATATTAGTACACTGCACAGTATTGTATATTGTATGGTAACTACGTCTACGAACATTGTACATATGTCTAAACTGAACACTGTGACCTCTTTTTTTTCTTCTAATTTTTACTATGTTTTTATTTCATACTTATCTTGTCATGCACAGTCTCTGGAGCGCAACAGTAAGAAGCATTTTGTACAAAAGTATTCTGTACTTCTGTATGACAACTATTAAAGAAACTTGAAACTTGAAACTTGAAACTAGATAGAGTGAATATAGGGGAGAGAGAGAGAGAGTGATGGAGAGAGGTTAGATAGAGAGTGAGTGAAGGGGAGAGAGAGAGAGAGAGAGACTGGAGTGCTGGACAGAAGAGGGGCGATAGGGAAGAGGAAGAGAG
>NC_140176.1:57255669-57268169 GCF_963971535.1 Notolepis coatsorum
CCCAGAAAATCAGGTGGAGAGAACACACAGGGGATTGGAAACCTCCAGTGTTCCTGTTGAAGGAACGGACAATCAAGATAAGCTGTATCGTTATTTTCAAACAGATCACACTGTGTCTCTCTAAATATTTTAGTATAGTGTTGCCCGACATTTCCAATGCATAACCAATAGTGGAAATAATAGGGAAATGCCACTGTATTAAGTCTGGATGTTTTTGCTTTCTTTCTGTACAGGTGCTCGGCCGGACAGGAGCTCTAACCGATTTCCATAACCATCTAGGGAAACGGCTGTAATGAGCCTTGGTATAAGTATGAATGATAAGCCAGTTATCAATCCTTGTCTGCACAGTAAAAATTTGACCGAAATAGTGTTCATGTAGGGTGCTGACATGTGAATTTGATGATTGACTTATGGGAGACTCTGCACCGGCTTGTTGGAAGCTGGCGGAGTGTGTGTGATGTGTGTTTAAAGGAACTGTGGTTTGTTGACCATGCACATAGGTTCTGTTGGTGATTGGCCTCGTCTAGAGCTGACTGTCCGGACCGAGGAGCTGTCTGGAAACAAGGTATTTGATAGTGAAATAATGGATATTCCACTTTCAGGGTGGAGGTAGTTGTGTTGATCTTGAGATATTGAATCTAGTAAAACAGTACAGCACAAAAAGAAATGAGACAAAGGTGATTTGATTGAATAAATAACTTAAGAAGCTGTGAAATACATAGATAATTAATTTGGAGAAAAATGTATTGTCAAAATGCAGAACGGTAAAGATGTATCTGCGAGAAAATAAAAGTTTCCAATCTATTGTGTGTTTTGTAAATAATAATCCAAAATGCAAAAAGGACAGAGGGAAAATCGTTTCCTTCTGTGGAGAATCGGAGCAGTACCAAGACCTGCATACAACAAAGAAGAGGCGGTGATTAGCAAAAAATACAACAAGAAGAAAACGGTCAAAAACGAGTTAGCAGTAAAGGCCTCAGGAGGTTGAAATAGGGATAACTGACAGGGAGGTAATTGAGGCCTCAGTGGTCTTTTCAAGAAGAAGAAATGATTTATGTTGCTTGTTTGAATTTCCCTCAAATGTTTAGAGTGTTAATATTTTAGTGGTGTGATGTATTAATCTTTTCTTGCAGAGTCCATTACACAAAATAGACATTTAAGCTAATTACATGGATAAAATAGTCTAAACAAAAAAGCTATTATTGAAAGAGTGTTTCTTGTAAAAACAGGAACAGCTTTCTTAGACTGGATGTCATAATAATAACTGATAAATGTGTATAACTGTGCAAGAAGAAGAGGTAGGTGAAATGATGATTTTGTAACTGTACAGATGGAAAGGGGTTTTGTATTTCGATTTGGGTCAATCTTGGATTTTTTTGAAATTTTGAAAATATTAGCAAAAATTATAATTATGGTTTAACATGTTTAATTTAGAACATATTGGTGCTATATAGTGGGTTATGAAACCCACTAAGGGTGGATTGTCGTATATTTATCTAAATAAAACCTGTAAATTAAACAATAGAAATTATGCACATATATGAAATAGAAAAGAACTAGGTTATTTTCTCTTAGAAAATTAGAGACTCACAGCCATGCCAAATCACCTGTTAGGTTAACCATACATTTGAGTCAACAAGAAGGCTGTTAACTGGCCTCAGTCTAAATGGTGAAAGATGGCCAAAAGCTACCTTGAGATGTACGGAGGGGAAACACTGAATACAGGTCAGGGAAGGACAAATGTGGATAGCCTTCAAATAAGCTGAGACCAGCAGAAAAACGTGTTTGTGTAAGGTTTAGAAGAGATTTTATGACTACACAGTCCCACAGTTCAAAGGAAGGGTGATCGTTTCATACAGATGTACTGAGACCACAGGATGAAACCTCTTTCCCCACACAACAAAGTGGGATGAAGGGCCCAATAACTAACTTTTAAGTCAAGAAGTGACGGCCGGAAGGCCAGCACCCGAGTTCTGTTTACTTTAGCTAAGCAGACCAAACAGGCCATTCTGTGATACCCACTGTTAGGTTGAGTGGGTACTATATTTCCATCTGTATGAGGGTCGCATTCAGGGACACTTGGGTAAATCATTCTAAAAGGAAACTAGTTCATATCCCCTCTGTAAGGTCACCTTGTAACGCTGTTTCGCAAGACCCAAATCACTGAGAGGGGAGACCTTCTAGCCAATAGGAAAGCAGGCTCTCTGGGGTGACGGCACTGGATAGCGCAAGGGCGGGGGGGGATTCTCTCTTCTCTATAAAACCTACAGGTTGAATGATGGAGGAGGAAACAGAGACACGGAGACACCGGGACGGAGAGAGACCCTCAGAACACTCACACCAGAAAGGACCTGGAGAGACACACAGAACTGGAGAGCCGAGCCTGAGACACAGCGAGAAGGATCCTGAGAGCATGGAGACACAGAGCCATGAACACAGACAATGACAGAGATCGCCTAGCAGCTGGAGCGCTGAAAACCTCCACCGACAGAGGGAGACTCGCCAAGCCGGCTACGGGAGAGCCGATGACACAGAGAGCCATTGAGACCAGATGGCCGAGCCGAGGTTCATAGCAGACTCCGCCGATACGAAATCAAGCACTCCCTGCCTGATCGGCGAGGAGACCAGGTTGCCTTGACAACCAGACCAGCGAACCACGAGAGAGAAGGCGCATGTTGGCCTGGAAACCAAGACAACAACCAGAGAACCGCACCGGAAGAAGAAAACTCTGATCACCCTAGCTGATCCGAGCATGGACAACAGCCACATGAAAGAGACGATTAGATTGAATGAAAGAGACGATGTACTTGTTTTAATTCCTAAGCTGTGGTATTAATAAACACCGCAGTTGTTTTTGACCACGTTGTCAGCTCCTCTCTTTACTTGAACCGAACATCTGAGAACTACCTAACCAATGCAGGAGAAGGGTGATATAGAAAACTATACGATCATTGAACTTAGATATAGAGATAAATGAAGAACAGAGAGATACTTCACTATCAAAACCAATTGCTTTTAGCTTGTCAATCAGAATGGAGTTATTGACAGTGTCGAAGGCCTTTTGTAGGTCCAGCATGACCATGCCGCAGTATTTGCCCACGTCCACCTCTTGTTTGATGTGGTCGTTCAAATAGAGAAGGCATGTGTCAGTGGAGTGGGATGTTCTGAAGCCAGATTAGAATTCGTAGATTCGATTTTCTTTCCCGCGAGGTACTTTTCGACCTGTTCGTATACTATTCTTTCCATGACTTTCGAGATGGAGGTAAGGATAGAAACAGGGCGGTAGTTGCCTGGGTCTAATTTGCTGCCCTTTTTGTGCAGGGGTGTTACTCTCGCAATTTTAAAGTCTTTGGGTACGTGTCCCTGTTTTATGGAGACGTTTATTCAGTGGCGGCTGGTGAATTCTTCTCCAGGGGGGGCGCTCTACCAAAATGTTTGCAAACATGTACCGAGGAATGTCACACACACACAAACACGCGCGTGCACGCATTGGCGAAACCACACACTGAGTATAGCCTACTGTGCACGTCAGAGCTTCGGCGAAACCACAAGGTATGAATATTTAAGTAGGTACAGTACAACTATCACCATTGCCATCAATCAATATGATCAGTCAATGCAGCCACGTTTCCAATAGCGCCTACACAAACACGCACGCACGCACGCTCTCTCTCTCTCTCTCTCTCTCTCTCTCTCTCTCTCTCTCTCTCTCTCTCTCTCTCTCTCTCTCTCTCTCTCTCTCTCTCTCTCTCTCTCTTCCAGTCGGGAGCACTACACTATAGCACTGTAATATCTTTGTGCCTGCTCCCACGCGCACGCCCGTATTCCAATCCGTACAATAACAAGCCTTAATCCACTTAAAAAAAATAAAAAATACGGCATTTACATGACTGCATCCAACTAGCCATATAGCTCCTTGTTAGCCAACACTTCTTACCGAATCAGCTAGAAAACGACAGAAGCTCTTTCAATCTGAGTTTTCCTTGCAGTGTCCGTCTTTCAAATGGTGTTGCTTTGATGGATTTAACAGAATTATCCATGGTAGCTAGCTAGAAATAGGAAATGAAAATACTCCTCGAAACGGCAAGTCTTTTCTGTTTGAGGACTGGTGACGAGTGACAACAGAGTGGCGCACAGAGTGCGTGACTGCTTGCTTTGTTTGAGCGCTAGAAAGCCGCGCCCCCACACATCATATTTATGACCCTTGATAGGCTACATTTATTTGCTTGATTTCATTTACATTGGCCGCTTGCGCGCAGTGACGCAGAGTCAGCGTGCGTTAAGGACTAGCGCCCAGGTTTGGAGGTAGGTAGATTTCTGAGAGTGACGTCAATCACAAACGAGGGGGGAGGAAGAATAGCATGCACAAAACAATGATTTATATACTATATTAACGTTAATAGTAATTATTATTCATTTTAAACATGTTTAGTTTATTTTTATGGCTTAAAAATATCTAAAATTAAAAGTTCTTCTTCTCCTCTCTCTCAATCAGGGGGGGGGGGGGGGGGGGGCGGCGCCCCAGCGCCCCCTATCGGCCGGCCGCCACTGGGTTTATTATGTGTGTGACGACTGGGGTGATGGCGGCTGCTGAGTCTCTGAGGAATTTGGAGGGGATATTGTCATGGCCAGTGGCCTTGTTAGGTTGGAGGGCGCTCAGTTTTTTTGAGTAACTCAGCTGTTGTTACCATCAACGTGGCGTACGCACAGATATGTGCGTAACCCGTGCGTACGATCATTTCTAAGCAAAGTGTGGGATTTATCAATTTGAACTTGTGCTTGACTTTGTGCGTATATTTAAGCACAGGTCGGACCATGCGTACCTGGCGCCCATTGGTAGAATATATTATTACAACAAGGAAATAAGCTTCTGTGCATTAGTTTCAACACTGGCATGTTCTGTATGAACCGTAATTCATTATAGTTCATTGTAAAATAGCAACAGTAGTGTAATTATGGTCAAAACCCTATAAATAGCATTTGGAATAATAGGTATTTTCTCTCAGAATGAATGCAGCATGGTTTATATAGCGTTATCGGAATATACGGGGTGTATTGATTGACTGTGCTCGT
This sequence comes from Notolepis coatsorum, assembly GCF_963971535.1. Classification (NCBI taxonomy): domain Eukaryota; kingdom Metazoa; phylum Chordata; class Actinopteri; order Aulopiformes; family Paralepididae; genus Notolepis; species Notolepis coatsorum. The sequence goes on from NC_140176.1 coordinate 57,260,743, forward strand.
TATTATTTTGCGCACAGACCGCAGAAACACGGGAACGTTTTGATTATATTTAAAAGGCTTTACGTTAAAGGAAACAAGTGGAATTTCGAAGCTGTAAGCAGAATACAAGTCATATGAACACCCACGATATAGTGTTCCACATATTTAGTTTTACAATGTCAAAGCCTTTTAATATAAATCAAAACGTTCCCGTATTTCTGCAATCTATGCGCAAAATAATAAGGAGTTGAGGTAGATACACACTCAGAACGTATTACATGCTGGTATGCTGATAGAGTAAACTATTATATGAATATGAATATGATATGATATAAGGTATACACTGGTCCGTCGCATACACTGGTATGCGCAAGTTACTGTTGCATAATGTAGGCTATGGCTGCTATTATATGTAATTCATATAGGCTACAGGTATATGATTTTTAGAGGCATCTATTTTGTTGTCGGTATTAGGCTAATACCGACAACAACATGGGGGGGACCCTGATGTAAACAAGACAAACATCTTTCTCTGGTCTGCATCCCCCTAACAATTGTGTGTATTGAGCTGTACTGTACTGTACCCATTCTGCAATCTGTTAATAGACTTTTCAATCAATCAATCAAACCACCAACGCCAAACAGTGGTCAACGAACGGTCTTTATTAGTATTTTGAGCTGTCCAGGCAGAATTGCAGCAATGGTCTTAGGGAGCCGTTGATATCTGACATCACCGTTTACAAGTCAGCCTTTTATTTATCCCATAACACGCGTTGTGTCTTCTTGGTTCGGCAGCGCCTCAGTGAACAATCTCCTGTGAAGTTTCTCAGAGTTCCGCTCGGGTCAGTCCATTATTTCACATCCCATGGGGGGGGGGTTTCATCACTTTCATGACCATATATGGATAATCATGCACAAGCATTGACGGTAGAACAAAGAGGTATTTATCAACACGGAGGAGCGTAGGACCTGTGTACGCACGGTTGATAAATCCCGTTTTTTTTGTGCGTGCACACATTCTAAATTCTGTGCTTACGTATGAAAATAGAATACTTTCTAAGAAAAATTGATAAATGAGGGCCCAGGAATATAGTCAGAGAAATCAACTAAAATATAAATGTCAATAGAGAGAGAGAGAGAGAGAGAGAGAGAGAGAGAGAGAGAGAGAGAGAGAGAGAGAGAGAGAGAGAGAGAGAGAGAGAGAGAGAGAGAGAGAGAGAGAGAGAGAGGGAGAGGGAGAGATAGAGAAGGAGAGAGAGAGGATGCATGGGAGATGAATATACAGACAAATTGCTAGAGAAATTGACTAAGAGATAAATGTTGATAGAGAGAGAGAGAGAGAAATAGAGATGATACATGGGAGATGAATAGACGGAGAAATTGCAAGAAAGGGAACTTGACGAGAGGGAGAGAGAAAAAGAGAGATTTCAGCAGTGATGCATAATGCATACTTTCATGGGTTTATATTTAGACAATCCAACCCAACTCCACCCCTCCCCCCTTTCTAAACCCGAGAAACCCAAATCACCAAGAATAAAAATAATTGGTGGTCTCGTCTCCAGTTCTGACTGGAAGGGAGACTGTATGGAGGAGCCACAGCTCCTGGCGTGCCTCCCTACACTCCACTCTTATCCCGGCGAAGAGGTGATTTGGCCCCAGAATGAGTAAACATGCCGTGGTTTTGACCCGTCACCCGCTTTCACCGACACTGGCTCTATCATGGAGCACACAGGGCCGTTGCACCGAAAGCCACAGGGTGGGTCACTGCGCGCCGATTGAAACTGGGTGTCCATTTTGACCCAAGATGGCCGACTGCTGCTCGACGTGTCCTCCTCCTCCTCCTCCTCCTCTACAGTGGCTACTTGCCTTGGACGTCTTGTTAACCGGAGCGTTATATATGCGCTCGTAAATTCTGGTGCCACTACCTACTAATGTCAGGATCACCCCTCAGTTAAAGAACTTTTCCTCAACCTCGTCCAAAATGTTTGTGTCTGTTAAATCGCTAATCGAGGCCTTGCACGGAACATTTGCAGAGTTTCTCCTTCTTCCAACATGGCTGCCCGTAACATACAAACCATTGTTTTGTAAATGGAAAAGGCAGAGACAACGGTTGCCATGTGCAAAAAAAACTGCTGAGAAATATATCAACAAATATTGTCATTGGGTGTCTTATTACTGGATCTTGTACAGTAATAAGAGTCACAGTAGAGCAGTAATATTGTGCTTTTATCCTATACTGCACAGATACTAGGCAGTTTGCTTTTCAAAGTGGTTGCCAATGGTTACAGGCAGCCATACTGGAAGAAAGAGAACTACACCCACATCCCGTGTGAGGCCTCTATTGTTGGAGCCAACTCAGCGATTCTTGAAAATCCCTTTCCTTCGTAAGCCTCTTTTCCGCGGCCCCTTCCTCTGCACTGTTTAAAAGGTTAGGATTTGTTTTAAATGGCGAGACATGTTCTAAGTGGACTATTGTGCTGGAGCTTGGGGAGTATCTCAGGATCTTGGGAACAGATAATCTTCCAACCTGATCGAGTTTGTTTACAGTCAGCAGAACATAGCCAGCCCACCATCTAACATTTGATAAGTCTAAAACGGGAAGATTGGGGTCTCCGATAGCGACCGACCAGCGGATCTGTTCCACTTATCCATTGTGTGTGTGTATAAAACTTCCCACTGGTCTGCTAATTTCATGGCCCGGGAACATTTCCATGGAGGGCCCCGTGTGAAAGGGTTCTCAGAGACCTCGGCTAAAAGAGAAAACCTTATATCTTGGACCGAAGATCAGTCGTTGGATCACGGGACGAGATGACATGAGACAGTATACTACTCTCCAAGAAGCCTTTTTCAGATAAGGAATGTGGCTTCTGTCCCACATGAAGTAATTTTTTATGTATATCAACCTAATCTCCTTGAATATAGAATATATATAACACATGCAAGTTTGTGATAATTTCATTAATAATTGATTAAATGTAAAGCCTATTTCAAGAAACCGATGCGCTGAAACAGAGGTATGACACAAAAACAAACACACCTAAGCTTAGAGCAAGGACAGAATTCAACCTCTAAGCCCTTAAATGCCAACTCCGAAAATGTCCATTTTGACTTGGAATCTTTGGTAAAAGGAAACAGACTCCGCCTCTGCCCCACAGGACCTACTGCTATCTATTTAAAGGTCATTGTTTCTCTCTGCACCCTCCTTTTCCCATGCGCGTACGGTCCAAGCGCGGCTGTGAATAGGCTGGTGGTTTTGGAGGAGATGTGAGGTTGTGGACAGGGTGTGGATGGAATCAGGTCGACTGGACTCCACGGAGGGTTCGGCCTGTGGAGCGACATTCACCTATCAGCGTGAATTGAACCCGGGAGTGACGGCAGAGTGCGCAGGCCGTAGGGAGGGACTCTGTTGTAACTCATTACAGTGTGCCGTTAAAAGAGAGGACTGTACGATGATGACAAGGCTGCTCAGACGTGCCTCCTCCGGGGCAGGACCAGATTTAACCAGAGGCCCTGTGATGCCGAGGCCTAACCCCTCATCACCGCACCACACCTCGGTACAGGCTGCCTTTTAGCTGTGTGCGCCTAGAATGATTATGTGTGCAAGCGTGCCTGTGTATGTGAATGATTGTGTGTGTACTGTACATGTGTCCCTATATGCATAGCACAAGTAGTCTACTGTACTGTATGTGTGCACGGATGTGCATCTTGTATACTGTATGTGTGTGTGTGTGTGTGTGTGTGTGTGTGTGTGTGTGTGTGTGTGTGTGTGTGTGTGTGTGTGTGTGTGTGTGTGTGAGTAGGTATGTGTATGCAGCATAGTGTGTTTGTGTGTGTGCATCCTTGTTTTTTGTGTGCATGTGTACAGTATGCGTCCCTATATACATAGCATAAGTATGTATGTGTGTGTGTGCGTGTGTGTGTGTATGTGCATGTGCGCTTGTTTCTCAATCTCGGCCCAGCACCAGAGGAAAACAATGGATTTTCCCCTGCGGATGGAAAAACAACAGTGGATTTATATCAACCCCCCCCCTACCTCTCCCCTGCTAACATATTACTTTCATTGGGTTGAAAAGCCCTCTCACCGTAAAATGGGTAAAAAAAAGAATCAGCGGCTCTCTTGTGCAGAACGCGACGAAACTTGGAAGCCTCTCAGCTACCACACACAACGCAGAGGGGAGTCCGCCCTCACCTCTCGCCTCCCCCGTCTCCCCCTGCTGATACTAGAGACCCTGGTGATAAAACTCCTCAATGCATTAACTACGCTATCGCTGTTGTTTCAATGAACTTCGGTAATTTGGCTGACATTTATTCTGCGTTGAAGGCAAACTTTTATGGGCTCACGCGAGGCCGAGCATAAAAGCCACTGTGAGGAAACGCATTAGACAGGGTATAAATCATACGTCTGTCTGTACCGTCTACGTGACCGCTTGACGGACGATTCGTAGCTTTTAATAAAATAACAGAGCTGCCGCTAAAACGTTATTTCTGCCCGCTGAATGAGCTTAACGACTTTAGAACGTGTAAACATGTAAATGAAGCTGTAAAAATACGACCTCATGGATTTTACTATACACTCTCAGTCAAAAAAAATTCACTTATGAAATGGCATCATAGCGTCATAGCTCTACAACAACCCAAATCAAATGATGATGTCATTGCTGGGCAGGACCCACCTGTACTGTACTGTAGTGTGCTGTAGTATACTGTACTGTAGTGTTCTGTAGTATACTGTACTGTAGTGTTATGTAGTATACTGTACTGTAGTGTGCTGTAGTACACTGTACTGTAGTGTTCTGTAGTATACTGTACTGTAGTGTTCTGTAGTATACTGTACTGTAGTGTTCTGTAGTATACTGTACTGTAGTGTTCTGTAGTATACTGTACTGTAGTGTTCTGTAGTATACTGTACTGTAGTGTTCTGTAGTACACTGTACTGTAGTGTTCTGTAGTATACTGTACTGTACTGTAGTGTTCTGTAGTATACTGTAATATACTGTACTGTGGTATAATGTACTGTAATGTAATGTACTGTAATATACTGTACTGTAGTATACTGTACTGTAATGTACTGTGGTGTGCTGTAGTGTTCTGTAGTATACTGTACTGTAGTGTACTGTAGTATACTGTACTGTAATGTACTGTAGTGTACTGTAGTATACTGTACTGTAGTGTTCTGTAGTGTGTTGTAGTGTTCTATAGTGTTCTGTAGTATACTGTACTGTACTGTACTGTAGTGTTCTGTAGTGTAGTGTACTGTAGTATAATGTACTGTACTGTACTGTAGTGTTCTGTAGTGTAGTGTACTGTAGTATAATGTACTGTAATGTACTGTAGTGTGCTGTAGTGTGCTGTAGTATACTGTACTGTAGTGTACTGTATTGTTCTGTAGTATAGTGTACTGTAGTGTTCTGTAGTGTTCTGTACTGTAGTGTTCTGTAGTATAATGTACTGTACTGTAGTGTTCTGTAGTGTACTGTAGTGTTCTGTAGTATACTGTACTGTATTGTTCTGTAGTATAGTGTACTGTAGTGTTCTGTAGTATACTGTACTGTATTGTTCTGTAGTATAGTGTACTGTAGTGTTCTGTAGTATACTGTACTGTACTGTAGTGTTCTGTAGTATAATGTACTGTAATGTACTGTACTGTACTGTAGTGTTCTGTAGTATAATGTACTGTAATGTACTGTAATGTACTGTAGTGTTCTGTAGTATACTGTACTGTACTGTAATGTTCTGTAGTATACTGTACTGTACTGTAATGTTCTGTAGTATACTGTACTCTAATGTACTGTAATGTTAGTATACTGTACTGCAATGTACTGTGGCGTTCTGTAGTATACTGTACTGTAATGTACTGTAGTTTATACAACGGCATGCAAATTTCTCGATTCTGATTGGCCATTTACACGTCTTTATTGGCAACAATCCACGGTCCTGGGCTCAGGACCCGCCCACAACCGAATCACATATCACTCCCCGGCTCACTCCGGGAGAAAACAAGATCGCGGACAACAAATGGTTATGTTGAAAGCACCATAACGACTAAATATGAAGCGATTCTGTCAAGGGGAATGTGTTAGTCCTTTAAACAATGTTGGATGATGTAATTGATGGGTCTTGAGTCAATCTAGAACAAAAGAAAAATCGCGGATTGATTGATTGATTAATTGATTGATTTAAATTTCTTCCTTCCTACTTTCTACTGACTGCAGCATTCTCTCTCACACTGTCCGACGCTGGCGTACCCACAAACACACACACACACATACACACACACACACACACACACACACACACATACACACACACACGCACGCACACACACACACACACTGTGACACACACACACACACACACACACACGCACACACACACACACACACACACACACTCCTGTCTGCAACAGCGGGGGAGTCAGACTGAGAGAGAAGCAGCGCTGTTTTAAGTGAGCATGGTCTATTGAATTGATTGATTGGTTGATTGCTAATTTTATTACTGTACCCCTGGTTTCCAACTGGTTAAGTTTAGGCTAAAAGAAATAAATAAAAAAATAGGGCGAAGAAAACGTTTTTTTCCTATAGGGCAAAGAAAACGTTTTAATTTGTTTTACCTACTTTATATAGAAGCATCTAAGAATGAAGTTCTATGGAAAGTAGGTCTGCATTCCCTTAACAATTGTGTGTATTGAGCCGTACTGTATTGTACCCATTCTGCATCTGGTAATAAAATTTTCAATCAATCATTCCAATAATACACAGTTGGATGTGTTAGTTGGTTGGATGCACTTCAAGCTGCTTCCACATGAGGCAACTTCTCTCAATCATTCCAATAATACACAGTTGGATGTGTTAGTTTGGTTGGATGCACTTCAAGCTGCTTCCACATGGAGGCAACTTGTCTTTTTTGTAGTTGTGGGAACTACTTTTTCTGGCGGATGGTTTTTTCAATAAATCTTCGATTAATGTGTGTTTATTGTATAGAAATAAGGTTGGATGAATCTGGCAGTTGTATAAAAGCTTTACACCACTTGTAGTCGTGATTTGTGACCAATAAACCATGCCTAGGGGGGTCTAACGACCCTCGGCTGCGCCTCGGGCCTAACGACCACCCCTAGGCATGGTTTATTGGTCACAAACCACTCCTGCGCGTGATGTAATGCTTAAATAATGTACTGTAATGTACTGTAGTGTTCTGTAGTATACTGTACTGTAATGTACTGTAGTGCTCTGTAGTATACATTTTACATTTACATTTACATTTAGTCATTTAGCGGACGCTTTTATCCAAAGCGACTTACAAGTTCTGTACGACAAGTCAGCAGGAAGGGCACAGCTCTATCAGCTGAGCAACAATGTTCATCAAAGTGTTGAGTCCATTACGGTTAGTTAGGGTTAGATATTTTTTTTCTTTTTTCTTTTTTAAAATTCAGATAATGGTTGAAGAAGTGC
>NC_140176.1:57273169-57315669 GCF_963971535.1 Notolepis coatsorum
TGACAGTGCATTACACAGACAGCAGACAGATTAGTATGGTGAAGAGCTTCCACTGTTGTGATTACAGTCACTCAGTCTCGCCGTACGGTGGTAAAGCATGAATACTCTTCTATTCCTCTCCTCTCCTCTCATCTCCTTTCCCACACACAGAGCTCACTGACAAAGACAGCCATTTTACTGTGCCACGTTTAATTTGATAAGTGGCAAACCTGAGTGACGGGACAGGAGGGGGGGGGGGGGGAATCCCCTTCTAACCAGCCTAGGTCAATTATGGTGGGGGGTGAAAAATTGAGATAATAACCTTGCCTATTGTCTCGCGTTCAATTATGAGACAAAGGTGTGCTTCTGACAGGGACAGGGTGAGTGTGGTCTGGCCCAGGGCTTCTCACGAAGCCAGATAATGAGTCAGGAGAGGCGCAGGCTCGAGGGTCGCATCTTTGAACTTTGGCTTTTCGGGATGGGAGGAGAATTCACACGCTTGACGGCGAACAAAAGAAATGAATGCCGGTGGACAGTTTAAACTAAAGTGTAAATCTCGGGCTGAACTTACACGTTCAAAGTTTCGAAAAAAGAACGGTAACTATGTCCCATGCACATTATGTACATGTAATCTAATGTCATCTAATTTGAGTTACAGTGTTTCTATAATGAGCCATATATTCTATATTCACGCCAAAGACACCAGTTTGTTATGGCATTTCTTGTACCTAATTAAAAAAAATAACATAAAAGTCTCTGGAATGTCCCTCTTCTGCTCCTCTGAATCCTCTAGAACGTTCCTCTTCTGCTCCTCTAAATCCTACAGAACGTTCCTCTTCTGCCCCCCAAAATCCTCTATAATGTTCCTCTTCTGCTCCTCTAAACCCTCTATAATGTTCCTCTTCTGCTCCTCTAAATCCTCTAGAACGTTCCTCTTCTGCTCCTCTAAATCCTCTATAATGTTCCTCTTCTGCTCCTCTAAATCCTCTATAATGTTCCTCTTCTGCTCCTCTAAATCATCTATAATGTTCCTCTTCTGCTCCTCCAAATCCTCTAGAACGTCTCTCTTCTGCTCCTCTAAATCCTCTAGAACGTCTCTCTTCTGCTCCTCTAAATCATCTATAATGTTCCTCTTCTGCTCCTCTAAATCATCTATAATGTTCCTCTTCTGCTCCTCTAAATCATCTAGAACGTTCCTCTTCTGCTCCTCTAAATCCTCTAGAACGTCTCTCTTATGCTCCTCTAAATCCTCTAGAACGTTCCTCTTCCGCTCCTCTAAATCCTACAGAATGTTCCTCGTCTGCTCCTCTAAATCCTCTAGAACGTTCCTCTTCCGCTCCTCTGAATCCTACAGAATGTTCCTCTTCTGCTCCTCTAAATCCTCTAGAAAGTTCCTCTTCCGCTCCTCTGAATCCTACAGAATGTTCCTCTTCTGCTCCTCTAAATCCTACAGAATGTTCCTCTTCTGCTCCTCTAAATCCTACAGAATGTTCCTCTTCTGCTCCTCTAAATCCTCTAGAACATTCCTCTTCCGCTCCTCTGAATCCTACAGAACGTCCCTCGTCTGCTCCTCTAAATCCTCTAGAATGTTCCTCTTCTGCTCCTCTAAATCCTCTAGAACGTCCCTCTTCCGCTCCTCTAAATCCTCTCGAATGTTCCTCTTCTGCTCCTCTAAATCATCTAGAACGTTCCTCTTCTGCTCCTCTAAATCATCTAGAACGTTCCTCTTCTGCTCCTCTAAATCCTCTCGAATGTTCCTCTTCTGCTCCTCTAAATCCTCTAGAACGTTCCTCTTCTGCTCCTCTAAATCCTCTAGAACGTTCCTCTTCTGCTCCTCTAAATCCTCTAGAACGTTCCTCTGCTGCTCCTCTAAATCCTCTAGAACGTTCCTCTTCTGCTCCTCTGAAACCTCTAGAAAAACTGAGGATTTCCATTCATAAATTCCTTACCCCCTACCGTGCTACATGTCTCCCATTCCAGCTCTATTTTGTCTGGTAACCGTTTCCAGATCTAACTGTTTTCCGCAATAAATGTGTGTGGATCAAGCCAAAGCTTTACTCTGAGACCAAATACTGTTCCACTGTTTTGGCAGTTCTCAAATGAGATTCCTGGCCATTTATGAAAACATCCATGTACTGTTACTGTCTGTGTTTATTACAAAAACCTCAATCTTTTGGAAATAACCTCATAAAATGTCATGGTTTCTGCCACACAAAACTCGGGCAGCGTTGTGTGCTGGAGGAAAAAAACGATTTCCTTGTCACAAAACTTGACCCAAATCAGTTACACGATCCACAAGGCCCTCCCGTTTCCTTCCCTAAACATAGGGACCTACGTGGGGGTGGGAGAGAACGAGAGAGAGAGAGAGAGAGAGAGAGAGAGAGAGAGAGAGAGAGAGAGAGAGAGAGAGAGAGAGAGAGAGATAGAAAGAGAGACAGAGAGAGAGACAGAGAGGGGGAAAGAGAACAGAGAGAGACAAAGACAGATATATATTGTAGCGACCCTGGGATTTGGGTCGGGTGGGTCCGTTCAGCTGTCACTCAACACTCCGCCATCCCGGCGCTGGCGGACGCGCCAGCCGCGGGTTGACAGAGTCGAGAGTGCACGGGCTGACCTGGGGAAGGTATAAGAGGGTGGGGCACACAGCGTGCGCTCGCTCTGGGGCATGGGAAATGGTAGCAATGAGTCTGAGTGATACCGCAACCTGTAATGGAGAACTGTTGTGAATAAAGACCTGCACTGAGAACTACCAACCTGCCTCGAGAGTCGTCTTATAACGTTGGAAAGCACGAACGTTACAATATATATGGAGTATAGAGAGAGAGAATGAGAGACAGAGAGACAGACAGAGAGAGACAGAGGCAGAGAGGCAGAGAGAGAAAGCCCCAAGCAAGGAGTCCCAGTCAAGGAGTCCCAAGTAAACACTTAGGGCGGGATCCACAAAGAATGGATTGCACAGTGCTAATTGCACCCTTACTTACAATTCATTATGAATTGAAAATGGGGGACCCTGATGTAAACAAGACAAAGGTATTTCTCTGGTCTGCATCCCCTTAACAATTGTGTGTATTGAGCCGATCCCGCCCTTGGTCTCAGAAATGGCCATTACTGTTCTGGAAAAAGAAAGGATTTCGACCATTCAAAACTAAATAAACAGGAACAAAATAAAAACAGCAAACATACAGTACCAATGAAAATTCAAGTATTGTATTGATAAAATAATGTATGACCCGAGAATGCAATTAGAATAGCTACGCCCAATGAAATCCACCTAGTTATGTGTTGGTATTTTGAAACCTCTTTCACTGAGGGAATATTTTGTGAGAGGGAGGGTCCAGTTCTGTTTTTGTTAAAAACACAATTTTAAATACAAATGCATCATTCCCATAAGAAACGTCACCGCAAATCAATGATGAATTAGCTCTAAAACATCAAATAAGGACAGTAAATAAAAAATTTAAAAAAGTAATCCATAACATTTTCATAATAACATGCCACAATAAGTCATATGATGAAAGTACGTTATTGTGTGTCCGTCAGTACGGCAGTAAAAAGTGACTCACTGGCCATTGGCCAAACCCCTCTCGTTCACCTCCCACACGCCTCTCCCTGCCCGCTTGACTTTCTCCATAGGTTATAGTCCCACCCATTCCCTCTCTCTCCTCCTCTCCACCCTTCCTCTCTCTCCCTTCCCCCTGTCCCGGGCCGACGACGGTAGATTTACGATGACTAATTGGCAACGAGGGCCTGCTGTAGCCAACAAGCCCCTCTGCTATACTTCTGTCAGCTGCCCTGCGCTCCGCTGCGATCAGACATGGCTGCAGCAACAGCACAGGATACACAGTACAGTACAACACGTGTTGATGTGCCCCTGACCAGATGCCCTTGTACTGTATAACACACACAGTATACCGTACCACCCACACTCACACATACACACACCCACACATATGTTTCCATAATGCTCTTTCTGTTCCGTATGGGCTCAGACTACTCCAAGCTTTATTTACCAACCGAAGAGGTAATGAAGGAAAATCACACATAAGTAGCGGTGGTGATGACGGAGGCGAGGAGAGACACCACAAGGAGATGAAGAGAAGGTCTCACAGATCTTTTTTTCTTCTCTCGTCCGGTGTGTTAAGGAAAGAGACCGTGGCTTTTTAACACGCAGAATAAAAAGAAACGCTTCCTTTTTTATTTTTTGCTTTATTCCCATCGAGGCTTTTCCTAAACCGGATATGTGGGATGTGTACGTTGTGTGTGTGTGTGTGTGTGTGTGTGTGTGTAATGCGATGTGTTTGTTTGTGTGGGCGGGGTTCTAGGGGAGCGTACGTTAGGTCATAAAGAGCCAGCGGTCCGGTGAGGTGGGTGGGGGTGGGGCGGGGTGTGGGGGTATGGGGTGGGGTATCGGGGATAGAATGCCCAGAGCACAGCGGTGCGTCATCACGTTTTACTGGACCCTCTCCACCAGCCCCGTTTAAGAACAAAGGCAAACAACTAGCTCGCTGATGAATCACAAATGTCCAGGCAGCCCTCCAAGCCTTCCCAGCCACGGAGTCGGAGAAACGGGAACACACACTACTGATTACCACAGCAGGGGCGGCCCAGAGCGGCCTTAGCCCAGAGGAGGAGAGAGAGAGGGAGAGAGAGAGTGTACTGTGTATGTTTGTGTGCAGGAAACAGGGATTTTGTGGGATGCTCTCGTGCGCATCCGCAGGCCTGATGAGCGTGGGGGAGGGGGGGGGGGGGGGGGGGCGTAGGAAGACGATAGGATGGGAGGATGGGAGGATGGATAGATGGATGGAAGGAGAGAGGCTGCGGCCCATAAGAAGCTTGAGTGTTTCTATGCCAGCTCCTATCAATGCCTTGCCTCATTCTTCTACATACAACAAGGCCCACTCTCTCACCGCAGGAACTGGGGGGAAACAAAAGCTTGCCTTTTTTTCTTTACGATGGACATTTTAATTTACTTTGGATAATGCTCTCTCTCTCTCTCTCTCTCTCTCTCTCTCTCTCTCTCTCTCTCTCTCTCTGCCTCTCTCTTCCGTGCATTGTTTAAAGCCACGTTCCGGGATTTTATTGACCATGTCAATGTGGGGTTTGTTCACATAGGCCTACTGTACATTCTTGAATAGTTAAAAAAAATCCAAGAAAAAGGTTCTTAAACCACTGCAATTCAGAATCTCTATCTACTTTGCAGTGTTTGTGAACATTACCAACATAACAGGCCGCTATCTTGCCTAGTGACATTTAAAAATGTTTTCATAAGAAATTACGATTTCTTATGTTTGGGGCTATTATGTGATCATTTTGCATTTTGGAATCGCTGATTAGTTCTTTACAGTTTTTTTGTTACAGTTTTTTTGTGAGTGGCAATAGTGTGATTTCATTGCTGTAGCCTGAAGAGAGTTGATCCAAGTGTACACCTCATTTAGTACTTGGACACTAGCTACATATTGCACCACACCTCTGCATTACGACCTCATACAGTAAGAGGAATGTGGGCATGGCAAGACGTTGCATTCAAACGCAGCATTCAATATATGTCTAACTCATGTCATATTTTCATTGGAAGAACTTCAACGGTACATTTACATTTACATTGAGTCATTGAGCTGACACTTTTATCCAAAGTGACTTACGAGTTCTGCACAACGGGTACAAAGTAAGCAGGAACGGTACAACTCTGGCAGTTAAGGTTAAGTAACATTGTTCGTCAAACAGTGTCGACCTTGAGTGCTGCAGTCTTGAGTCTACACTCTACAGTAATACACTTCTATATATATAATATATATACTGTATATATATATATTGTATGTATATATATATATATATATATATATATATATATATATATATATATATATATATATATATATATATATATATATATATATATATATATATATATATATATATATATATATATATATATATATATATATATATATATATATATATATACACACATTATACACATATATATATGTGGGTCAGTGTTGCACAGTACAGTGCAGGCAGACATATCTGTACTGCTTGTAACGTGTCTCTCTCACCCCTGCTGTTATGAGCGCCTACTCTGCCTCATGTGCTAGATATTATCCTCCCCTCTTTCCTCTTATAAACACAGCATCCACCGCCACGGTGGGCCCCAGGATGACAAGACAGGCAATTTACTCATTTTACAAATTGGTTGGGGGCCGCTGTGATCTTGCTGCTACTGTGTCCAATTAATGCCCCCTTTTCTGGTGGGGCCAATAAGGACTGAACTAATGGCCCCCAGGAATGCCCTGGCTCTATCCTTCCTCAACAACACACACACACACACACACACACACACACACACACACACACACACACACACACACACACACACACACACACACACACACACACACACACACACACACACACACACACACACACACACCACATGGGCTCTCGCCACCGCGGCCCGGCACTTTGGCACCAGTCTCCTCACTGGGAGGGTGGGAAGAGAGGTGGGGAGGGGGGCCGACGTTCATGTGTGTGTACTGTGTAGGGGGGGGGGGGGTTGTACTGAATCAGCTCAGCATAAGTGGAGTTGTTTTAACACAGGACACACTCTCTCTCTCTCTCTCTCTCTCTCTCTGTGTGTCTCCTCTCCCTCTCCTTGCCCATTCATTCTTCCTCCTCTCTGTCCCAGTAGATTTGGTGAATTGAAGCTGCCATGTCTGCTCAGTTATTCCGTGCTACTTATAGAGTGGGTCCTGCACTGCCGTCAGGGGAAGTTGTGGTGGTAAACACTGGCCATTACCCGTCTCGCTGCAGTCTCCCAGACGTCAGCATGGCTTGGAAAGCCTCTCCAGAAGCAGGGAATTATAGCCCTGCGAGTCACTCACTTGCCCCTGTCCAGAGACTCGCGCATTGTCTCTCCACTTTTTTTTCTTTATAGATTGGTTAGTGTGTATGTGTGTGTGTGTGTGTGTGTGTGTGTGTGTGTGTGTGTGTGTGTGTGTGTGTGTGTGTGTGTGTGTGTGTGGTGTGTGTGTGTGTGTGTGTGTGTGTGTGTGTGTGTGTGTGTGTGTGTGTGTGCGCATACTGTATATGATAGAGTGAGGGAGTTCATTCATGCATCCATTGAGTGTTGTGTGGTAAAGTGAGTCGATGTACAGTACATGTGTTTGTGTGTGTGTGTGTTGCTGTTGAAAAGCTTCTGTTTTACGTTTGGGTTTCCATTGCCTATTTCCCACTCTCGTAAATGGGTTTATCGAAAGAAAAAAAACACATCATAAAAGCACATCCTTTTTCCCCCTCAGAACACTTCAAGAGGAGAGTTCCCCCCGAAAACATGATGGCTTGAGTTATATTGATAGATGCTCATTCAACCGTAAACCATGAGTGCGTCGGCCCCCATCTGTGCGTCGGTTTAATTGGTTATCCTTCCAGGCGTGCGAGGGGGACAACAACGCTGAGATGAACCGAAGCCCATTGTGAGACTGTTTGCTGTCTGTCTGTAGCTGCCTGCTTTTAGATCCTGTGTTTACAGCCTGTCTACTGCCCCAAAGCAAACACTGTGCTGTGATAGAGCCTTTGTGATTAACTAAGCGAAGGAGGGGAGGGCCTCTGTCCAAAGAACTATTCCCTGAACCAAAGGCTTCCTGTGTTATTAAATATGTCCGAGTCAAGTCTCCCCCGGCCCCCAGTACACTCCCTGTCCTTTACAAGAGTATACTATTACTTGTCTTGGCCCTTATACCATACAGTTTGTTGGAAAGGAAAAAAGGAATTGGCCATATCTAAATGCTTATATCTTGGATAGTTGTATTTTATGCAAATGCATGCAGTAAAGTGAGTAGGCCCTCGGTTCTATGTCTGCCAAGCCAAAGTGAGTATCTGCAATCCTGGAAATTCTCTCTCTCTCTTCTCTCTCTCTCTCTCTCTCTCTCTCTCTCTCTCTCTCTCTCTCTCTCTCTCTCTCCTCTCTTTCTCTCTCTCTCTCTCTGTGAAGAATGAGAACAAAATCGTGAAAGAAATGGATCTTATTGGGCCATGTCTGTCAGGCGTGGCGGTCTGGACAAACGGGAGATACTCCCTCAAGTCACAAGCCAGCCTCAACCGGTCAGGTCCCCTCTCTCTCTCTCTCTCTCTCTCTCTCTCTCTCTCTCTCTCTCTCCTCTCTCTCTCTCTCTCTCTCTCTCTCTCTCTCTCTCTTCCTCTCTCTCTCTCTCTCTCTCTCTCTCTCTCTCTCTCCTCTCTCTCTCTCTCTCTCTCTCTCTCTCTCTCTCTCTCTCTCTCCACTGACCACCTCAGGGCCACAGCGACTGGCTTGGAGCTGTACACCTGGGTCTGCAGCAGTGCTCCTTACTGTAGGTAAACTCCGAGAGGGGGTGAAAAGGCTTGGGGAGGAGGTGGAGGATCAATGGCTGGAACGCAAAACCTCCTATCTGAAAATTGAGAAAAACGTGTTTTCTTGCAGAATCCTATTTTTTAAGGATACCCAATACAATACACTGCTTTTGGCTTTTAGAAAATATCTTGCAGACAGACTGAATACGTGCAGTTAGGATGTTTCTCATCATCCAAAGTGAAATCAGAAAATCAGATAGGAGGTTTGCATTTCAGCCATCGATGGGGAGAGTCAGAGGGAAGTGACACTTCACCATGAAGAATGACTGCTGTTGACGATAAGACTGTATACTTCAGCTAAATGCCATGACAAATGCTTTGCCTCTATTGCAATATTTGACTTCATCAGAGTGTGTCTGCGTGGGATAGGAAGTTGCGACTCTCTTTGTTGATGCCCTGCACTATTACCTCTCCCTCGCTCCCCCACTGATAGGCTGCATACTCTGCAGGCGTGACAAACTGGGCGCTTGTGTCGACTATGTAAAACATTAGCAATATCCTGGGTCAACAGTCTCTCGCTCCATTGTTTGGAGATCGCATTTCCCTGGCAACTGGATACATTGTGCAGGGCACAGTCGATCCCGGTGGAAGGTAAAGCGCCGCACTTCCTCGCAAATGGCGAACCGAACCGGTCGCCAGCGGAGCCTGAAGTTAATTTGACACGTAGGTAAATAGAATTAGAGGCCGAGCGACGAGGAAGCCCAGGCTGTTATTGTTTGCATTAGCCGAGCCTCGTGGCGGGCCGGGTGGTGGCAAGGTGCCAGCACAGGGAGTATAGTGCACATCAACAAACCTCAGACACTCAATCCCCAATACACCACCTCTGGAACCATGCAGGACGAAAAGACTGGAGGGGATCGACCCCCCGTATCAGCATCAGTACCTTATCATACTAAAGGTCCTGGTGAATGCAATGGTAGCAGTAGGACTCTACAGTGTCATGTTACTGTATAGTAGTTTGAGAGATGAGGATATGGTGGTGACGGCGAGAGCGAGACTGTTTCCTTCGAGAAGGAGCAGGAGGAAGCCGGGGAGTTTGAGAAAACGAGAGAAAAGCTAGTTGTTTACCCGACAATTTCTGTTGCGTAATCACCCTCGTAACGGCATCCACCACATTAGCTGGTGATGTGATATCTTGCGTGGAGATTATTGGGAAGTGTTTCTCTAACCCATTACCAGTAATCAAAAGAAATTATTTTACTTCTCCCGGGCCGTCCAAGAAAGCAGAACGAACCATTTGCATTTGATTAAATGGTCTTTAATTCCTGAATCTGAAATGAGAGACGATTATACTCGGAATACTCTTTACTGAATGTGTAAACATCAGAGTTCCATTTCAGCTCGTACTGGCTCCGATACAGCCTGGCTTTGTCTCCGTATTGTTTCTGCCACGGTGAGATTCTCTCTCCTCAATAGTCATGGCAATCCAACAGACGTGTTTCTTCTATGTTTGATTTCATTTGAGTTTTTAATGTTTGATTATTATTATTCTCTTTTTATTTTATATATATATATATATATATATATATATATATATATATATATATATATATATATATATATATATATATATATATATATATATATATATATATATAATATATATATATATATATATATATATATATATATATATTATATATATTCGGTGATTTTAGTGGCTCATGTTTCATTTTAATGTTTTTCTTAATGAGGCATTAGCTCGTGGACATTCGTACTGATGAACACATGAAATGTTATTCGATAGTTCATTCGATTATTTTCATGCAAACGATACCCCCTTAAGGGACTGGCAGTACTGAAATCCTAATGCAGCATAGAAGCCTTGCTGGCTCTAGCATCTTGACTGGACTTGAGTTTCCTCAGTTGGCGAAAATGCTGGCAACAGCGGAACAATAGCTAGTTAAGTGCATTAGCATGTTTAGCATATAACCTCTCCGTTTCACTGGGAAACCTTTTATTGAGCATGCAAATCTGTTGGCTTTGCATCAGTATGTTTGACTCGTGCCCAGTGGTGAGAGAGCCTTGGAGGTGCTGAGTGACGGTGTTGAATGTTCCCCTCCTCTGCCCTTCGGCCACTTCTGGTGCCCTTGTGTCCATGAGAACGTCTGATGACATCACTAAAGGGTGGGCCTCCTCTAGGTGCCAATTCCTCCACAGTTTCCACTCTGGGGCAGAAACCCTGTGTACCCTTAAGCAGCTTAGGCCCCCTGGTACAATATTCCACTGGTGCAACTTCATACAGTATAGTACAAAATAAAGCCTTTGGTCTTGTGCTCTTCAAAGTACAAAACTATAGGATAATGAAATATATGATTTACAGTAAGCTTGCGCTGGAGGCCATCTTCTCAACTTCCCTCTAGAAACCAAAGATAATCTGTGTTATCCATGAGCATATACTCTTGGCAGTTTGCAAGAGTTGTCATCTGGAGTCAAGTCAAGCAGTTAAAGATATCTTCCAGACCACAGCAGGAAACCCCTCAACTTTTGCACACATAAGCAACTACAGAGCACAGCAGCATTTTGAGCACAATTTATTTTACATTTCAACAATTCAACACCATGATTTCCTGACATGGAGAAATATGTAATCATATGTTAAACCTTATTAAATGGAAATACCACTAAATTGGAGAAGTTGTGTTATTTCTATGGTCTGGGACAGTCAGATACGTCATGTTATAGTCTTGGACAGTCAGATAAGTCATGTTACATGGTCTGGAGCAGTCAGATACGTCATGTTATGGTCTTGGACAGTCAGATACGTCATGTTATGGTCTAGGACAGTCAGATAAGTCATGTTATGGTCTTGGACAGTCAGATACGTCATGTTATGGTCTAGGACAGTCAGATAAGTCATGTTATGGTCTTGGACAGTCAGATACGTCATGTTATGGTCTAGGACAGTCAGATAAGCCATGTTATACAACGGCATGCAAATTTCTCGATTCTGATTGGCCATTCACACGTCTTTATTGGCAACAATCCACGGTCCTGGGCTCAGGACCCGCCCACAACCGAATCACATATCACTCCCCGGCTCACTCCGGGAGAAAACAGGATCGCGGACAACAAATGGTTATGTTGAAAGCACCATAACGACTAAATATGAAGCGATTCTGTCAAGGGGAATGTGTTAGTATTTTAAACAATGTTGGATGATGTAATTGATGGGTCTTGACTCAATCTAGAACAAAAGAAAAATCGCGGATTGATTGATAGATTAATTGATTGATTTAAATTTCTTCCTTCCTACTTTCTACAGACTGCAGCGTTCTCTCTCACACACTGTCCGACGCTGGCGTACCCACAAACACACACACACACATACACACACACACACACACACACACACACACACACACATACACACACACACGCACACACACACTGTGACACACACACACACACACACACACACACACACACGCACACACACACACACACACTCCTGTCTGCAACAGCGGGGGAGTCAGACTGAGAGAGAAGCAGCGCTGTTTTAAGTGAGCATGGTCTATTGAATTGATTGATTGGTTGATTGCTAATTTTATTACTGTACCCCTGGTTTCCAACTGGTTAAGTTTAGGCTAAAAGAAATAAATAAAAAAATAGGGCGAAGAAAACGTTTTTTTCCTATAGGGCAAAGAAAACGTTTTAATTTGTTTTACCTACTTTATATTCTGCATCTGGTAATAACATTTTCAATCAATCATTCCAATAATACACAGTTGGATGTGTTAGTTGGTTGGATGCACTTCAAGCTGCTTCCACATGAGGCAACTTCTCTCAATCATTCCAATAATACACAGTTGGATGTGTTAGTTTGGTTGGATGCACTTCAAGCTGCTTCCACATGGAGTTGTGGGAACTACTTTTTCTGGCGGATGGTTTTTTCAATAAATCTTCGATTAATGTGTGTTTATTGTATAGAAATAAGGTTGGATGAATCTGGCAGTTGTATAAAAGCTTTACACCACGTGCAGTCGTGATTTGTGACCAATAAACCATGCCTAGGGGGGTCTAACGACCCTCGGCTGCGCCTCGGGCCTAACAACCACCCCTAGGCATGGTTTATTGGTCACAAACCACTCCTGCGTGTGATGTAATGCTTAATTTTATAGTCTAGGACAGCGTTTCCCAAACTTAGGGTCGCGACCCAAAATGGGTCGTGGACCCATTTTTATTGGGTCGACAAAAACATTTTAATAAACTTTTTTTTATAAAAAAAAGCTGCAGATGTGTTGATTCAGTTTGGCACCACATACTTATGTGAATCTGGGTTTTCTACTCTAGCATGCCTAAAAAACAAATACAGAAACAGACTAAGGCCTAGATCCACAAAGAATGGATTGCACGGAGCAAGTTGCACCCTTACTTACAATTCATTATGAATTGAAAATGGGGGACCCTGATGTAAACAAGACAAAAGTCTTTCTCTGGTCTGCATCCCCTTAACGATTGTGTGTATTGAGCTGTACTGTATTGTACCCATTCTGCAATCTGTTAATAACATTTTCATTCAATCAATCACCATGCAGATTGATTGATTGAATGAAAATTGTAATTAACAGATTGCAGAATGGGTACAATACAGTACAGCTCAATACACACAATTGTTAAGGGTATGCTGACCAGAGAAAGACTTTTTGTCTTGTTTACATCAGGGTCCCCCATTTTCAATTCATAATGAATTGTAAGTAAGGGTGCAACTTGCTCCGTGCAATCCATTCTTTGTAAGTAAGTAAGTAAGTAAGTAAACTTTATTTGTATAATATATATTGTATAATATATATTGTATATTATTTGTTATTTGTGGATCTAGCCCTAAATGATCAGCATGACCTCAGAATAGCACTTTCAAAAACCAAGCCCAGAATAGATCTGCTGGTTGAAAACTTCAACCAGCCACATACCTCTCATTAGATTTCATTATGCCATAGATGAAATATTATACCCCTTCTAGCATGATGTCAGGTCAGTAGAATTTTTAAATAAGTCAGTACAAATTAATCAGAATGTTGCTCAATGTTGGGGTTTAAGGTTGAGGGATGGAGGGAGGGGGTAAGAAATGGAGAGTTGAAAAAGGGGTGAGAAAAGGAGAGTAGAACATGTTTGTTCATTTAAAAGTGTTGTACATATGTTATGAGGTGGTGAGCAACTTAACATTACACTCTGATTATTGCTGTGACGTACTTTTATAATTAAATAAATACATTTCATATACATTTGAAATTCATGGTTTGTTGTGTTCTTTATCAGTAGTTTATAAATGTATATTATGGCAATTCATGATGTATTTTTGTAAGTTTGGGTCCCGGGGAAACACCAAACTTCTCTTTTGGGTCTCGAGCTGAAAAAGTTTGGGAACCCCTGGTCTAGGACAGTCAGATATGTCATGTTATGGTCTAGGACAGTCAAATATGTCATGTTATGGTCTAGGACAGTCAGGGAAGTCATGTTATGGTCTAGGACAGTCAGATATGTCATGTTATGGTCTAGGACAGTCAGATATGTCATCTTATGGTCTGGGACAGTCAGATATGTCATGTTATGGTCTAGGACAGTCAGGGAAGTCATGTTATGGTCTAGGACAGTCAGATATGTCATGTTATGGTCTAGGACAGCCAGGGAAGTCATGTTATGGTCTAAGACAGTCAGATATGTCATGTTATGGTCTAGAACAGTCAGATAAGTCATGTCAATCAATTCATAATACCATGACAAAGAGTTGGATCAGCCAGCCTCCTCATCACTACGTCCTGGCTTCCCCTGACGGCCGTTTGGATTTTTAGACATTAAAGTTGTATGAAATACTTGCCAGTAGTCTAGTCGAAGCAAAGCTAGTAGCTTACTTACAGAGTAAAGTGGTCTGTTCTGGCCTGTGTTCCGAGCGAACCGGGAAACAGGGTCACACAACCAAAAATGTTTTAATCCACACCACAACATGCAGGCAAAGGGTTAACCACCTCCAAAACAAAACCACAATCCTCCAACATTGTGAAACAGCTGATAAGCCATGTTACCTGTGAAACAGCGCGTAGCAATACAGCAGCTTTTTTCAAGAAAAAACGTAGTGCCAAGTGATTGCAGAATCCAAAATGCTGGATGACGATGATTTCGTGTTACAGTAGATATGGGTAACCCTTTCGCCTTCATGTTGTGGGGTGGAATAAAACCATTAGAGTTTGGTGTCAGTTCTATAGGGAGGTGTATAGGGATTTATCATTGGAAAAATCTATTATCGGCTATTGTAATAAACTGCCTCATGAACATTGGCAAGCTTTCCATTTTTGCACAAAATGAGTTCCCTTCTATCACTAACATTATTGTTTAAGCATTTTTGGTTGAAATAAAGTTAGTTATAACGTTGTTTAATTTGTCGTTGTTTAAACTACACTTACAGTAGAACGCCTGTCATTCAGTGCTGTCGCCTAATACACATCACGGCCATTGACAGTTGTGCTGATACCAAGCTAACGTTAATGTTAACTTTACCCATAGCTTACGTTACCTAGCTAAACGTACTAGACATTAGCAATGTCTACTGTCGTGTCCATAAGTTCCCTGGCAGCATACTTTGTTGGTGAGGACAAAAGTATACAAAGAGGAGAGAACCATTTTAAATCAGGGCAAGTAGAGGAATTTTGAAATATATATAGCATACTGAACCATAGATATAGAATAATGAACCATAGATATAGAATAATGAATCATATATATAGAATACTGAACCACAGATATAGAATAATGAATCATATAGAATACTGAACCATAGATATAGAATTATGAATCATATATATAGAATACTGAACCACATAATATTGAATAATGAACCATATATTGTGGCAAACGTCGCGGTTTGCCACTGAGAGAAAGAGGTTGAGGCTCAAGAATCTGGCTTGGCGTCATCCGCAGCACAGGGAATCCTGGAAGTGACAGCGAGTGGCACTCGCACCGCGTCACTCGCTGTCAAGGAATTACTGGCTGGCGAGACAATGCTGTCGCGTCATGCCTCAAAGCGAGCTGGCCGGAGTACGCTCCATCCGTCTGTACCGTGCGGCGTTCGAGCTCTGGCTATGGGCGTCTCGCAATCTGCGCAGCCTGAGGGCTCTCCACATCCCTGGCAGGGAGAATGTGGGCGCAGATGTGATGTTGCGGGGCGGTCTTCGTCACCATGAGTGGGGTCTACGTCCAGACATAGTCAGACAGGTCTGGGACCGCTTCGGGGAAGCTTCGGTGGATCTGTTTGCGGGCAGACAGTCTCACCAGTGCCCCTTGTGGTTCTCGGTCAGACGGGAGGACAATCCTCCCTTGGGGGTGGATGCCTTCTCGATGTATCCATGGCCGCCCGGGATTCTGTACGCTTTTCCCCCCATACATCTGATAAGTCAGTTGTTGGAGCGGGTATGTCGGGAGCGCAGGACCTTGATCTTGATCGCGCCGGACCGGGGCGCAGCTGTGTGGTTCCCGGTTTAGATCCAGCTCTTGGTAGCCCCGCCGTGGCCTGTTCATTGGTCATCGCGGGCCCTCTCTCAGGCGCACGGGTCTCTGTGTCAGTTCCCTGTGCTGGGCCAGCCTCTGATGGTTTGGCTGGTGAGAGGGTGAGTCTGGAGAGGATGGACCCTTCTGTGGTCGACACCATCCGGAACGCGCATGCTCCCTCCACTATCGCGGTTTACGCGGGTAGGTGGCGTATTTTCCAAGAGTGGTGTAAGGTGGGGGGCTGGGAACCGGTGTCCTGCCCCCTGGACGCTGTCCTTTCCTTCCTTCAGTCTATTTTGGATAGACTGTCGGCTTCGACGGTGAGGGTATATGCCGCGGCTATATCCTCTTGTCATGAGGGGTTTGAGGGCGTTAAGTTGTTCAGCCACCCTCTTGTGAAGCGTTTCCTGCTTGGCGCTCGGCGCCTTAAGCCGGTGAAACGTTCTCTGTCTCCGAGTTGGGACCTCCAACTGGTCCTCGGCCGGTTGTCCGAGGCCCCGTTTGAGCCTCTTGAGCAGGCGTCTTTGGAACAGCTGTCTTTCAAGACTGCGTTCCTGCTGGCCATCACCTCCGCTAAGCACGTGGGTGAGCTTTGTGCTCTCTCGGTGCGGCCTGAGTGCTTGTCTATTCGTGTCAATAGCGGTGCGACTCTGAGGCCTAATCCAGTCTTCGTGCCAAAAAATATCCAGAGTTCTTTTCGCTCCAGGGATATTGTGGTTCAGGCGTTTCATCCGCCTCCTCACGCTGATGAGTTGAAGGCGTGCCTTCACCTGTCGTGTCCAGTCCGGGCTTTGGGGGTTTACCTCAGCCGGACTCAGAACCTCAGGGCTACCGATCAGCTCTTTGTTTGTTACGGTGGCTCTCGCGCTGGTAAGGCACTGTCGAAACAGCGCCTGTCACATTGGTTGTGCGAGGGCATTGCCCTTTGCTACACGTTGGCTGGGCTGGCCCCCCCTGGGGGTGTCAGGGCGCACTCCACTCGTGGGGTGGCGGCCTCTGCCGCCTTGTTAGGGGGGGCCTCGGTGGAGGATATCTGTGCTGCGGCCTCCTGGTCCTCCCCGGGTCCCTTCGTTAGGTTTTACCTCATGGACATGACTGGGGGTTCTGTTTCCCAGGCAGTTCTGAGGTCTGGGACCTCCCCTGCGTCCCGCCCTTGGGTGGGTTAGCAGGGGTGTGTGGGTGTGTGCCACGAGGTGCTGTGTTACACGTGGTCCCGCCTGTGCTGTGCGCTTTTAGGGGTCTCTAGTTCCCTCTTTTTCGCATTTGGGTGGAGTTGACTGCCGCCCCCTCTTCACTAGGAAGGGGGGGGGTGACGGGACTCCCCTCCCCCCTGGTGGTAGGGCTTGCGGGTCCTCAGGGGGTACATTTATCGGGCCACGCGTCTGCTCTGCCCCATATCTCAATATGGCGAAGAGCGAGACGCGATTGGCCAGTACGAGTATATAACGATAGGTTATGTATATAACCTAGTTATATGAGTACTGGCTGAGCGTCTCGCTCTTAGCGCGCCCTGAGGTCCCTTGGTGGGGTTTTTCTTGATGGAAAACGTTTCCCGAGGAAGGGCAAGTGTGACCATGCCTGGTGCCTTATAGGGGTACACTGGGGCGGGCCTGGTCAAGTGCATGGGTGCTTTGTTTTCGTTAATGAAGTACAGTAGTTACTTTGAGAGTTAGTTTGAGTGTGTTGAAGGTGGTTGTTGTGTTGTAGAGAGAGAGATGTTGTATTCAAAGTGTTCGTGACAGTGAGTGGTGGAGTGGAAGGAGAGAGGAAAGCAGTTAGGAGATTGTGTGTGTATCGACCCTTGGACTGGCTGAGATTCTCCCTTGTGTACCGACCCTTTTCTGGACGACAAAACCTGAGTATCGAATAATCCCTTTTCTGGCAACGAACCCCCTTTTGTGTTATTGACCCCCGGACTGTATGACCATTCTAATTGCCTGTCGTGCGCTTGTGGTGAGTTGGATATTGGGAAGCACAGTTTGCTGGTGTATGATTTGTTTTGCTATTATTTGTGGTTTAAATAAAGGAAACAAAAGAGACCGTTTGTGTGGAAATTACAAGTTCTTGTGGGTTTTTGGACTGTGGAAAGCCTGCTTTATATGCGGTCCGTTACATTATATAGAATACGCTTTGCTGTGTTTTGCATACGTTTATACAATGGCATGCACATTTCTTGATTCTGATTGGCTGAAACAGTGAAGTTGCCGGTTGTTATTTTGTATAACACACTCCACGTGACCCCAGAACCCGCCCACAACCTAATTACTTTTCTTTCGAATTAATCCGCCGTTCGTCTTTTCCGAATGAAACCAAGATGGCGGACAATAATCTTTATGAATGGATGTATTGATTGCGTCATAACGACTCATTAAAAAAAGATACACTCACCTGGAATATGTTAGTTGTTTACACAATGTTGGATTATGGAATTGGTTTGTCATGACCCATTGTAAAACAAAATATAAATCGCGGTGGGGTTCTGAGGCTGAGTGCTCTCTGTGTCTCATTGAATAATATAAGTGTGGAAACGTATACAACAGGAGAAGCCGGAGAAGGAAAAAAGACATACAGACATTGACGAAAACTAACTTATCATTGTACATTTTTAGGGGTGCACCGGTATCGGTATCGGCCGATAAGTGCCTTGTTGACTGCAATCGGCCTATCGGCCGATAAGCTCGAATGTGCCGATGGCAGTAGCCGATAAATATCCATCAATTTGTGTTGCGTCAAAAGGCAAAAAAAAGTTCAGTCAAGCGACCTCCTGCACACGGAGACGGTAGTTGCTCTTCTCACAAAAAACAGTGTTTCCTTTTATTTTTGAAACATCAAGAGCGATACTGGTATTATACAAAAGAAAAACAAACTAAATAATTATTAAACAATAATCAAAAACACGGCAGCCGCATCCTCCAGGCTTGGAGCGATACGACTCTCCGTCGACAGCTACTCACGGTAACGTTAGATGAAGAACTGACAAATGAGAGAATATTAAAGAGAGTCAAACACACAGCAGGCGTCAATCAGCAATCAGGACAACCTGGAAGAATAGAGAGGGTGAAATACTCCAGGGTGGCTCTAGGAGCTTTTACTCCTAGGAGAGAGTAAAAGACCCAAACGTTAAAGTTCCTCAGTGAACGAAAACATAAATGTTGTTATTTTGCTACCTTTACGATTAATTGCAATTTTTTTCATGTTGAGCTATAGATTGTGGATTAATACAGACAGAAAGGTACACCATATGCCAATGTTCATGCTTTATTTGTTTTAAACGAGACGATTTAGAAATGTGTCCATTGGAAATACATTGCGATTTCAAGAGGGGTGGACCATGCGCGGAAACAGCAATGACGTAACCACTACACCTCTCTATAGAAGCCTGTATTAAAATTCTAAATATACCAGCTATCTGAGGAAATATACATCAACCGATATATCAAACGTTAGCTAGTTAACAATACAACAAATGGCAGATGATTCTGACATCCGAGGTAATAACCTGTTTAAAAGAGGAGATGGCTGATCCCATTCAACTCAATGTTGGGCGAACTGAAGGTTTCCACACTTGGCACCAATGTGCACTACACAGTGATGTAATGACCCTTCCTTCTTTTATAGTTTCCTTGGGTTTCAAGGCCCCGTTTGCTTTTCCTGTTTTCCAGAACTCTGACCACAGGACTCGGTAAGTACGCTAATAGCTTTGCATCCACTACACTGTATTTCATACAACTTAATGTCCACAAAATAATGAACCATCCCTTTAATGTTATTTAGCTGCTTCCAGGTTGTGTGTTTAAAGTGCTAGCAGGGAGCTAATACTAACCGCTGACAGGCTGCGTGACTGCATCCACTCCGTGCTGACGTATAGCACCGCCACTGATGGAGAGGACCAGTAAGTGGACGGACGCCGTAAACATTGGCGCGACGCGGCCCAATCAAGGGGCCAGTTATTTTAGACTGTTGCACAACGTTTATTTCATTTCCTGCCTCGCTTTGTCTTCCCAATGGGAATAATGGGCTGGTTAATGAGAAGGGACTGGGAAAATAATAGGGAATCTGGCTCTTGCCTGCGTAATGAGACTGTGGGATTTGTGGCGGGGATGAGAGGTATGCACGGTGGATATTGAGACGTGTTGAATGCCGGTGTCGTGTTATTACACAGACTTGTAAAGAACATTAGTATTAATAGTGTCCTCTAGCTACTGTATAGTTTAAGAACACGAACAAAGATATTATTCATGTTTGACTTGTCATTTACTGTGAGTGACGGGGGATTTACAGGAAACAATGAACAGAGAAATCCATTATCTGTCGTGTAAGTTTTGACCTCTTGGAAGAATGTTTGTCATGTGCTCAAGCGCATGCAGAAGTCCATCAAGAGATGCAAAGGTCAGGCAAACACACACACACGTACACACACACACATAATGCACGCACGCCGCAATGGAGCCATTTCAGAGACAGGGTCATTTATCTTCATGACTAAAATGGAAATCTCACAGACAGAATAAGCGCCGCGATTCAAAGAATGATTATTTTAAATTTTCTTTCTTTTTATGAATGGACATTGACAATCGGATGGCAATTTCTCATCAAATGAAATGAAACGACGTCTCCCATGACAGAGTTATTAGAGTCCGTTTTTGCCTGCTTCGCCACAGGCTCACAGTAAACACTTTAATGACTGGTTCAAATGGCACAGTGACTCTTTTGTCTAGCAGACAGCAGAAGAGAGGGGGTTAAAAGTCATTTTCCACATCTGAGTCTCTTGCCCCTTTTTTATAAAGCATCTCTTTACCCGGTTGTGACCAGTGGCTTATAGCAACACAGTATCCGTTTCATTCTTGTTATTATATGGGCAAAGGCCCCCCGCTCTATATGCTCGGACGAAGAGCGTGCGTTTTCTCCAGATGCTGCCATTTTCAGGGCCAGGGTGTTTTGGAAATACATAAATTCATAGCGAACGCTCCCCTACACTGCAATCACAGTACAGTACGGTCTGTTTCCTTATGAGAAAGTGTAAGGCGACCTTGAACTGCCTGGATGTGAATCTCTATGTTGTGTGTGTGTGTGTGTGTGTGTGTGTGTGTGTGTGTGTGTGTGTGTGTGTGTGTGTGTGTGTGTGTGTGTGTGTGTGTGTGTGTGTGTGCGTGTGTGTGTGTGTGTGTGTGTGTGTGTGTGTGTGTGTGTGTGTGTGTGTGTGTGTGTGTGTGTGTGTGTGTGTATGTTCGCGGAGATGTGGCCCCCAAATTGTCTCCATGTGGTTCTGATTTAGCACCAGTAGATGGGAGATGCGGAGACCCAATCCCAGGGAGGGTCTCCACCCCGGGCCCCCATAGGTCCTCGGACAGAACGGGGACATCCCCCGGCCGAGACAGCACCACGGATAGGGTGCCGTGTCACCTCGTGGCCGTAGGCGTTAGAGTGCGACCGGACTCGGATGAACCCAGACGACGTGTAATCTCAGTCGCATCCGACCGTCCAGGACACACTGTGAGAGAAATCATTCGTTGCAAACGAGGCCTCCCACTGCGTTCCTACCGTGTGTCCTAATCGCCGGCTTACGCCGTCTACCGAAAGTAGCCGGAGCAATTGAAATACCAGCGCATGTTTTAATCCTGTAAGAATTCAACTTACTTTAACTAATCCCTTTGTGGTTGTGGATAGAGAAACCGAGCCTGGCCTTGTGGCGTGACTGTGGCTCTATAAATACAACTATCTTTCTGGGACTTTTTTTGTGTGTGTGTGGGTTTCCTTAACACGCCATCACGCTACAAGGTTTAGATTAGACACATCTTTGCGCAATATATTTATTTTTCTCTATCTATCTTTTTTTGTGTCTTGCCCAGGATGCCCAGACATCTGATGGTGGGATCTGGTTGATAACAAATGTTTCTGTCTGTCACCGTGCTTCGTGTTTGTCTGAGGCCTCTCTCTCTCCCTCTGATCCTGGGATGCTCTGTACACACAAGGCTCCTCGGATGGTGGGAGAGAGGGAGGGAGGGTCGAGGGAGGGAGGGAGGGAGGGAGGGAGGGGGACACAGGAGGCGAGGGAGAGAGAGAGGGGGGAGGGGGGGGAGAGAGAAGAATGTGTGCAGGGCTAAATGTCTTGATAAATATTGTGCTGGTGTTTGTGTTGTACCAGATACAATCAGAGGGACTTGAGCGTCTGCCAGGGTAGGCGTATGGCGGAGAGATAGTAAATCAGCAGGGAGATTAGAGGAGCCAAAAGGGAGGAAAACATCCCAGACATGTATTGTACTGTAGTGTGTACTGTATGAGTCAGGGTAGGACAGTATGAGAGAGAGAGTATTCCTGCACTGTACTGATCTCTGTACATAGACCTACCTACAAACAGAGCACATACCTTTAAATACACTTGCAATGTGACACAGCTCTGTTCACACATTTCTTTATTCTAGTAGGCCTATATTTTAATTGTATGTTTTGATTGTTTTAACGCTGACTTTGGCTACTGTATGTAAACATATGTTTCCCATGTCAATAAAGCCCCTTTGAATTACATTTAATTGAAATGTAATTGAGAGAGAGAGAGAGAGAGCGTGCGCAACTAATAGAAAAAAAACAAGAGAGAAAGAAAGAAATAAAGAAAGACAACAAAATAAAGGAGTAGAACATGGAAAACGTGATGTGATGTTAGAAGTGGAAGGAGAGAGAGAGAGAGAGAGAGAGAGAGAGAGAGAGAGAGAGAGAGAGAGAGAGAGAGAGAGAGTGAGCATATGGATGTATGGTTGGCAGCAGTCAGACTGCGGTGGCTGCAGAGCCTCCTCTCTCCACATCAGTCTGACAGCTTATCACACCCAGTCTTGTCTTCTTCTGACTTGTGCTGTAATCTCAGAGTCAGACACCAGGGAGGGTTTGGAAAAAAACAGCGCAGACTAATCATTTGCGTAAGTCAAGGGAGATCTCAAGAGAAAGACAGAAAGGAGGGTAAAAGAGAGAGAATGAGAGAGACTGATGCTGAGAGAGAGCGAGAGAGAGAGAGAGAGAGAGAGAGAAAGAGGAGATTGTTGGATGCGGTTTCCAGGGAAATGAGGCCATATGATCTGATTCTCTTTGCTGACAAACGCGCTGCCAGGTTGAGGCCTGTTTTTAGGCAAGGCCCACAGAAGCCACATCTCTCTCTCTCTCTCTCTCTCTCTCTCTCTCTCTCTCTCTCTCTCTCCCTTTGCCGTTATTTGAGGGTTCTCTTGGCACTCTTCAAACACAGGATGCAGACCATTTGCTGCAGGAAAGTATAACCGCATTGTCTGAGCTGGGACGGCCTAATTGCCCCACAACAAACAATGTGTAAACTGAGGCTGATTATAATTTGAGCCCTGGGCCTCAGCCTGGTGATTGTAGAGGAGAGCCTCCAGCATCTATTTCATTAAGTCCCCCGGGGCCAGCGGGAGGGCCTATACAAACTACGGGGTCCGGGGCCCTTATGGATATATATATATTTACCCAAATTTTTTGTGGCGTGTGGTTAAAAGGAGGTTCAATCCAAAAAAAAATTAAAGTCTCTTTACATTTCCCTCACAGCCCGGCAGTAAATGAGCATGTAACAGAAGCGCGGGCCATATATTACAGACTATAATAAGCCAGCCACAGTATAGGCTACTATACGTCAACTCTTTGACTAAGTACACAAGGCGACACGGTGAGAGAGAGAGAGAACAGCCTCCTGCCCTGGTTTCAACCCAGCAGCATGTGTTACACTAGTACAGTGATCCAGAACAGCACTATGGCATTTTTTGGTTTTGGCTTTCCCTCATTAGTTCCTTATGTCCTCTGCAATTAATGAATGACACCCCCCCCCCCCCCACCCACACACCACTCCCCCCCTCTCCTCTTCCAGAATGGGAAGTCAAGGCTGGCCTCAAAACATTCACATCTTTTCTCTGTTACTTTTAGTTTTCGCCAAAGAGCCGTTGTTTTAACGGTGCCCTAATGTGTTTGCGCAGTGTCTGAAAAGCAAACAGTTCTCCCGTCGGCGCTCCTGTTTTTCAGGCCCCGCTGATCCCCTCCGTCTGAGCCTCTGACCGTAAAACAACACATCGGGGCAAAATAAATAGGGGGGGGGCGTCCTATATGTTTGTAATGCGTGAGAACTGTGTAACTACGACAACACAGACACCTCCTGGAAATAAACAAAGATTCTTGACACGGGCCCAAGATTTTTCATATATTTTTTTACGCATCTGTTACTGTTACAATCACAAATCGTATGCAGCACCCGCTGATTCGGATTTGATTGTGGAACTGGAAAGTTTGATTTATTTTCAATGAAAGCAGAGATGAAAATAGTTTTATCAATTTCACATTTCTATTCACCAGAAAATCCATAAAAGTCAACACGTGTTGTATATTATGCGGGCAAGGTGGAAAGATAAATACTCACTTGCCTCTCTCCTCAACATGCCAATCTGCTCTGGTAGAGATCTTGGAAGAAGAATAATCACCCCAAAAGAATAATAATCGTGGAATAACTATACGTGTGTAAAACACAGCAGTGCAAAACAATTCACAAGGGTTTGATGCAAGCGCACTGATGCCAGAGCGCACTCGGCTGAATGTGATGTAGCTTAATCCAAGGGGATTAATAAAGGAATATCTTATTTTATCTACTTGGTCACCAACATTGCTGCAAACCTCGCCCCAGAGACACTATACCAGAGGTAGTCTAATATACTATTATATATTGAAGGTGCTGTAAGTCGTATTTTGTTTGTTAAAATAAGTGGTCTACTATATCACTGATATAGAGAGTGTTTGGTCAGTAATATGGGTCTCCCAGTCCCTCCGCTCTGCAGTAAACACAAAACACATTTTCTGGTATCCCGTTCCCACTTTATCCAATCAGGAGAAGAGAGAACTTCAAACTGCTAAAATGGTCTGAAAAATAAGAAATAAAAACTAGTTTTAAGCAAATGTGTCCTTGAAACAAGTAAAATAATCGACCTACCCAAAGCTGTAAAGGAATGTGAATCACTACCCACTTTTGATTTTGATTTGATTTTGATTTGAAGTCTTTATTTCGAACATGCAATGAATACAACAAACAATAACAAAAAAGAAAACAACTCAATCTGCATGTTCGAAAAGGAGTAGGAAGAAGTATACACTTATTTAATCCTACCCCTTTTCCACTACTCAAATGAGTGTACTTTCAAAACCACTCTCAAAGAACACCTACCCAACCCCCTCCAATGTACAGTAAATGACCAAGTATGGTTTTGTCAATATTCCAATGTACAGTTTTGCTTGTACAGTTGTACAGTGTCCCCCCCCCCCACCCCTCCTACCCAACCCCCCCCCCCCCCCCCCCTGGGAAAGCATCAGCATCCGCAATCCGCATCACTGCATACACTTGGTTGAATCCAAACGTCCATTCGGAAACGTTGTATTATGAAATAAGACGGGTGAGTGTGAGTCACTCAACTCTCTTTTTTGCATGATTAATTAATTTCCTGACTGCATTAATTTTGAACTGTACTGAAGCTCTAGCTGTGCAGTATATCGGAAAATAATCAACACCCCTCCAGCCAATCAGAATTGAGTATTCACCCAAGCCATGGCATAATCAGGAAACGACCTTCGTTCGTTACGTTGGCATTTGAATCTTAATTCATAAAAAAAATTATTAAATTTATTTTACACAAAAAATATATATCAGAATGTGATATATATATCAGAATATCACAGTATTATGTTGTGTTTACAATAATTTGAAAGTCACGCGCGAACACAGGTCACAACAACACAGTCTAGTCGAGATGAGGAGGGGTCACCGTCATTATCAGGAAATTAATTAATCATGCAAAAAAGAGAGTTGAGTGACTCACACTCACCCGTCTTATTTCATAATACAACGTTTCCGAATGGACGTTTGGATTCAACCAAGTGTATGCAGTGATGCGGATTGCGGATGCTGATGCTTTCCCAGTGGAACACGAGTTACTTAATGTTACACAGGTAAGTTATGTTATGCACGTTAATTAAGCTATGTAGAGCGCAGCCCTTTAGCTTGCTAACGTTAAAACAGCAGGAGCCGTCGGCCAACAAAAATGTTGTTTCAACAAATGTATTCACAAAATGGATTATCATCCAAAAGTTATTGAAGCCTCCCGTGACCAGTACATAGTCAGTACTCTTAATAACCGCAGCAACTTTAACTTTATATGCATAAATGTGCGCTAAGACTCGACAGTACTGAACCAGAAAAAGTATTTATGTATGATTAAAAATGACCCTGGTGAATGTTCGAATCCCAAAAACAGGCTTGGGGACAGCTCTACACTGTACACACGCATGCGCACAAATATACATGTACTATGAGGGGCCAATTAGGCCAATACTATTGAGACGCTCTCACACTCACTACGGAAATGCTCTCACGTATACTACTGAAACGCTCTTACATTCACTATTGAAACGCTCTCACACTCACTACTGAAATGCTCTCACGTATACTACTGAAATGCTCTGGCTCTCACGTATACTACATCAGCGAAAATGTTGGGGGAAAGGTTTTGCACAACGTGGGAACATTTGGGTAATTTTGCGCAAGCTCCCACACGCGCGCCCGTGCACGGATCAACGCAAGATTTCTCCCGGGAGTAGATCTCGGCGGGGGGCACGACTTCCCAATTGAAAAGTAATTTAAATTTTTTTATTTGAGTGGGTAGATCTAGCCTTTCTCTGTTGACATCATAGGTGATCTTGAGTTGGAAAAGGTTGGTGACCACTGCCCTAAATTCTATGTTGTCTATGGTTCGCTCTAGGGAAGGACCTGATGGAGAGACTGTTGCTTTTTTGGAGTCAATACGTATGTAATTGTTTTAATCTGATTATTAATCAGTTTGATAACTTTAGACCTAGAAGAAGAGATCAAGAAAACTGCCTTCGTCCGCTTCCACCTACTACAGCCAGTAATGGCCTTCCAGGTCACCCACGATATGATTTAACAATTCAGTGACCACGGAAGAGAAAATATAGAGGTGGCCCGATTTATGTTGCACAGTACATCATATCATATCGTGGGCGACCTTGATATAATAAAATGTTACCCACATTTAAGCCAATAGATACAGCATTCAATCTCTCAAAGTGATAAAAGGGAAATAATGAAACACATGATAGTAGGATTTAATTTGTAATCCTATACTTATTAAAGGTTTACATTTGTATGTTGATACAAACTTAACATAGCAAGTATAAATTACATGCATTTGCATTTAGGCTGGGACAACTTGTAGCCTAAAATAAAAACTCATGAAAAGTTCAAACTTTCTTATTTTTTTTTTTATACATTTAACATGCAAGGGCCCACATGTGGGCCCTTTTTAGGACGATTTGCCCACCGGCACTTTGGCGACCACTAGTGGCTTGGGTGTGCATATTTTGTAATACAATATATATATAGAATTGAAGCCCCATTTGTTGCCTGTCAATAGCCCTTTCAGGTGACAAAACCTGTTCAGCGGTTCTCGAGTTACATGCCGATATTTGAGGCTTGTGCAAAGTACACGGTATTGCGCAAAATACCACTCCCGACTCTTGGGGCTCTAGTTCCGTCAATCATTTGGCGATCTTGAAAATGATTGTGGAGGGTTGTAGCCAATGAGTGTGGATTTCCAATGATACCCCAACTGAGGATGTACGAATCAGGGATCTAGGTGAAAAACGAATGCGCGAAAACAGGAAGAGAAAAAACGCAGAATGAATTGAAGTCTATGAGAAAACTGAGCTTTTCTTTTGTACACAGTTTACAAAAATCACTCCTAATCACTCATTTCTGAACGGATCTTTATGAAATTTGGATCTCGGGAGTTTTTTAAGCCATACGAATTTCTGGGGAAATACTACTTCTGGACTACTAACTACTACAGAAAAACTTTTTCTACAACTCAAGTTCAGACCTACAGTATGTTACTCTATTTCATTAGCACTAAAAGTGATCATTCGGCGGTCAGGTGGCGTAGCGGAGATTGTGCTTGTCACCAATGCAAGAGGCTGCGGTCTCGACTCCCGGAGAGTCAGCATTGCCTTGGCTCGGGCTGATCGCTATACTAACTCGTTTGGCTGAGTTAGGGGGAGGGGAGCCGTGGGTGGGTCCTGGCCGTTGTGGACAGCGACCCCTACAGTTCGGTCGGGGCGCCTGCTCAGCAAGGGTAGGATCTGGAGAGAGGTAGTGCGACCTTTCACACGTTACACTCTCCCGGTGAGAATCTGCGCAGCCAGGCTGGCTGCCGGCTGGCTGCACATGCGTCGGAGGAAAGCATGTGACAGCCTCCGGCCTCTCGGACCAACAGTAGGGGAAAGTGCGCAACAACCAGGAAGGGGGTTGTGAATTGGCATAACGACTAACAGTGGGATGGGAGAAAAATCGGAAAAAGAAGGAGGGGGAAAAAGATAATAAAATAAAAAAAAAAAAAAAAAAGTGATCTTTCTTTATTGTATCATAAACTTCAGAATGTTATCTTTCAAAAGAGACCAGGGCCCTTATTTATCAACAATGCGTAGAAAGTGTTCTATTTCCGTTCCTACGCACGGAATTTAGAATGTCTCTACGCACAGAAATGTATTATCACACGTGCGTACACAGGTCCTACGCACACCTGCAAGTACTCTGTGTTGATAAATGCCACTTGTTCTACGCTCCGCGCTCGTGCACGATTTTAAGTATTTGCATATAGAACCGCCCGTAATTAACCATATACGGTAATGAAACACCCCCATGAAATGTGGAAAAGTGGACTAAACCGAGCGAACGCGTGGGAGAAATACGCGACAGGCTGACAGACGTGTACACGGTGATGTCGGATCAGATATGATATCTATTAACTTCCTAAAGACCATTGCTGGAATATGAATGCCCTTTTTCGTTTTGTTCTTTTAAAGTTCGATTACCCAGGGATTAAAGTTCTCCGTCAATTTGATTCCAAATCGCAACGGATTTCCCGAAAATGTTCTACCTGCATGGTTTAATATGATTTGTAGAGGCATACAATCTATTTTGATGTCGGTATTAGGTATAGCCTATATAAATTATATATGCATAGCCTACATTATGCAACAGTAATTTGCGCATAACGCAGCATGGCACAGACATGTCACACGGAGCCCCCGCGAAGCCTGCATACACTAAACTAACTTGATCGTTAATATAACTGTTGTCCTTGTATCTTTACGCTTATGAAAACATTTCATAATATTTATAGGCTATAGGCCCTCGTTTGGCCATAATATCCTATATTCTCAAATGGCTAAATCTCCTCGCTGACGGACCCAGTATAGCCTATATCATATATGTCTCCAAGGAATCGTGGGGCTCTGGGGAATAAAGGTTGGGAACCCCTGCTATAGCCTATCCTTTATAATGTTATAGGCTATTTTATTTACAGTAGTCTATTTATGATTTGTTTCCATAGCCGGTCTCAGTTATGCTGTGGCTGAGATGGGTCGGGATTAATGAAGCTGATAGGAGACTGCTTCTCGGCTACGAATTAAAGCCACGATTGAAAAGAATGTACTTCCTTCTTGACAATAGCATATACTATAACAATAATACGAGAGCATACAAGAACAATGAATCTCACTGCCATGTAGCCTACGCCATGTATAGCCTGCCTATGTGATCAATAAAAACGCGAACTTGAATTCCATCATCATATTTATATGTTGTGTCTGTCCACTATGTTTGTTACTTTGTTATTTTTCCCCCTATGTAAAGCGACCTTGGGTCTCTTGAAAGGCGCTATATAATATGAAGCTATTATTATTATTATTTTTATTATCACGTCTGTGCGGGAGCTCACAAATAGACTGTGTTAGTCTCAGTGAAGTTTCAACGGAGGTCATCTATTCTAACCAACAAATTGAAGTAGAAAGCATTTCGTTGTGACCAATCTTATTAGGAAACATGACACAAAATAATAGTATTTCACTTTTTATTTTAAACAATATTTAATCGCGTTTGGAGGTGGGTGTTCTGCGTCCGCCCCCCCCCCCCCCCCCCCCCCCCCCCCCCCGTGCCAAACAAGCAGGCCAACCTCTTGTTCACGTGTGAGCCCGTTATAGTTACACTACTGTCGCTATTTTACAATTAACTATAATGAATTACGGGTCATACCGAACACGTCAGTCAAACTAATGCACGAAAGCTTATTTCTGCATTGCCGTATTCATATTCTACCGCTGGGTGCCAGGTACGCATGCTCTGAGCTGTGCGTAGATATACGCACAAAGTCAAGCACACGTTCAAATTGATAAGTCCCACACTTTGCTTAGAAATGATCGTACGCACGGGTTATGCACATATCTGTGCGTACGCACCATTGATAAATGAGGGCCCAGGCTCATGCATGTGCTATAAGTATAAAGTATAGTATTTTGGTTTGCAAAAAAAGTATGCAGTCCTCAAAAATTTTAACTAAAATGGCCACTTTTGGGGGCGCAGGTTAAGAGGAAACAAGAGATCACAAGACAGTAACAATAATAATAATGACGAGAAGATAACAACGGAGTAAGACAAGACAATTACAGACAATACATTTTTCATTTCTCCATCACCGCAAATCCGCCCCTCAATTACTGTAATATGGCCACGGGGCCATAATCCCATGGGACAATGCATTGGGAACTTGAGATGTACTTGAGATTGGAATACGGGCGTGCGCGTGGGAGCTCATGCTAAATCGGCGAGATTTTTCCACGTTGTTCTCCGACCTTTTCCCGACCTTTTCGGTGATGGAAGTGCATTGGGAAGTCGTGCCCCCCGCCGAGATCTACCCCCAGGAGAAATCTTGCGTCGATCCGCGCACGGACGCGCGCGTGGTAGCTCGAGCAAAATCACCCACATTTTTCCACATCGTGCAAAACTTTCCCGCCGACGTTTTCGCTGATGGAAGGGCATTAGGAAGTTGTAGAACCAACCGAGATCTACCCCTGTGATTATTTTCGCACCGATCATGCCCGTGGGAGCCCACCCAAAATCGCGCAATTTTGATGTGCGCGCAGTCGGGCCGTCCAATGCTTAAGAGGTTGTTAGTGTTATGGTTTGTACAATAGTTAAAAAATAGTCTTCCGAAGGACTCACCAGGAGCTAGGTCGAAGTGGAAAACGAGGCACGGGTCCACAGTGAGGTAGAGAGAGAAAACAGCAACAAACTCCAGGGGACGGCGGAGAAGCTAAACGTCTTGCCCTGGAGAAACACGAGAGGGAACAGCAGTAGAGTTGGTGGTGACAAAACGACCCGACAATGAATGTTCTGCAAACCGTGTATAAGAGTCCTCCCGACGAGCTGATTGGAAACTCCTCTCAGGTGCGTGTTGAAGTCAGAGGTTCTGTGTAGGATTGTTAGTAACTGTCTAACTGTATATATGGCTGTTTACACTAGTAACTGTTTACCTGCATATATAACCTAAGGTTATGTATATAACCAAGTTCTATGAATACTGGTGACGCTCAGCGTCATTCTGCACTAACCTCACTTCGTGCACAGCACTGAATAAAAAACTCCACAATGTACCTTTACATACCGACATCCGTCTGGCCACACCCCTATCCGCTTACCTTCATAAGCAGGTGTGTGGTCACCTACTCGCCTCCTTCCCAAACTTTCACCACAAGGCGAGGTCAAGGGCCGCAGTGGCGTCCTGACGCTGAACGTCACCAGTATTCATAGAACTTGGTTATATACATAACCTTACGTTCTATTTCATACTGGTTTCCGCTCAGCGTCATTCTGCACAACAGGAGCTGAGCGGAAGCCAGAAGCTCGACAAATGTACCCCGCTGAGGCCCCCCACAACCATCAGACCGGAGAGGACCGAGCCCCCCGACCCTCCCTAATGGAGGATACCCTCCCTATTGGAGGACGGGAGGGAGACGGATCCGACCGTGCGAAGAGAAACTCGAGCAACTCAACGCACAGGGTGAGCAAATCGTGGCTTGACCCCACGACTACGCACACGCACAACCCGCATGCCACCAGGGAACGAACGGAAGGAACAACCCTCGTTACTGCCCCCAAAAACACTGGGTCAAGAGCAAACTCAACCCCGCGGCAAGGCCGTAGCAGCGGAGCGCGAAGGAAGACCCAGACCCACTGAAGGGACTGGATCCCCTGGAAAAAGGGGGCCCGGAGAGGTCAACGACGCCAAGCATCAAGACCTCACCGGGCGGTCACTTAGTGACACCGCCCCCCACATCGCCAGCGTATTCGGACAGGGCCCCTCCAAGAGCGGGCCCTTCCCCCCACTAGTACGCCGCCTGGCACACTGACCCTGCAACACAGGCAGTCAGCATGGCCGTAACTTGAAGCACTCAAAAGGCTAACCATAACGGAAGCAGGCAGCGCACCGGGGAGACGACCCCAGAGGGGTCAATCCCTTAAACCAGGCAGCAGGCTTTAGACCCGAGCCTGGAGCACTGCGGACGAGACAGGCGCCAAAGGGGTCAACTGAAAACAGCACCCCGGCGGAAGGGGCGTATGCTGGCATTGTTGCGCACCATGACAAAGCCTCCACCAAAAAAAACCCACCCAGAGGGGTCGAGGCAGAGAAGGCTGACATGATTGGCAGACGTCATGAACGTGCAGGGGCACACTCAACCGGGTAACCCGGGAGTTGACTCTGCTCCAACACACCAGGGAATCAACCACCCTGGTACCACATGCGGTGGTTGTTCCTATAACCCCTCAAGAAAAAACTCCAAAACACACCTGCGGGTATATCACTGCAGTACAAGTGTTTCATTTTTTCAAAAAAGGGTTATTCCAGGCCTACGGGTCGACGAAACACAACTTTGGACCGGGCCCGGCGGCTCGGGAAGCACACAGGGCTACCAGAGGAGGTCCAGAAGACCACCCCAACAGCCCCCTCTTCGCCATGCGTGAGAGAGGAGCGAAAAGAATGGAGAACCAGCCCCTTTATGATAGTGCAGAGTACAACATGTACCCAACAAAGGGTCTCCATAACGCCCAACCCTGTGACACCCGGGCCGACCCGGCATTTTCCCCCCCGAAAAAAGCACAAGTCCCTCAGGGTACCAGAACAGCAGATCTGCGTCCCCGGCGGACAACGGGTTAACTGACCTGGACCAGCGCGACCAGAACCAGTCCCGTGCCCTAACCACGCCGACATGCCCACTCCAGGAGAGGGGGTAGGTATGCGTGTCGATCTAAAACATGAAAAGAGGGCGCCACCCAGACGGTCCCATTTGTACCGCGCTCAGTGGCCCACCCCAAGGGCGTGAGACCCCTCTACCTATGTTCTGATCAATTCCGTTAACATCCCCCAGATATGAACGAGAATCCGTCGAGACCCAGTAACAGGCGCTCTGAAGAGGAAAAAAATCCCCCATCCCAGTTGCCCTATAAAAACGCTGTTTTAATAAGGAGCAACCAAGGCGTACTAGCCTCCTGCATGATTCTTATCAGAAAACACCCCGAGCCAGCACTATGTACGCGTCGAGACCCAAACACATCAATGGATAGTCTAACCAGACACCAGACATTGGTCCTTCAAGTCGCCTGGGAGAACGACAAGAAGTTGTCGTGCTTCATATTCTTCACTCTTTTTATTATTAAAAAGAAAGAAACACAGACTGACATGAATCCCACGTGACGCGGCCGAGGGTAAAAATTGTTTACATTCTTACATCCCGCCACCCTCACCACAGAGAGGAGACGGGAATCCTCAGAGAGACTTCCCACGTGAGCCATAGATTGAAAAGTCACAGTAACATTGAGTCATGTGACCAACAGACTCAAGTCACACGTATATCGAGCGCAGTAGAACAGTAAGTTCCTACGCTCTGCCCCGACAACTTGACAATAACAGACCTTACATACGGGTCTGAAAAAACTCACGGAAGCCGTCGTCCAATAGAAACGTGCCTAGTGACGTTTGCTATGACGGGGGGGAAACCCAGGACTCAACCGCCTGTGATAGGTGCGGAGTCAGGGAAAGTTAAAGGTTGTGGTGTCGAAGTAAAAGAAATCCGGCTAAGCCCCGGATCTCCTACAATCCTAAATCCGCCCCTGCTTGTTAGCTTACGCTAACCAGTGCTTCTCAAACTTTTTCTGTCAGGCCCCCCTTTGGCGGACCAAAATATCTTGGCCCCCCCCCCCCCCCCCCCCCCTCGCCCCAACAAAATAGTCATGAAATGGGCCATGTTTAAATGTATTGAAATAACACCAATATCGTGACCTTTCAAATTGACAACACCTTCCCTCGCGAGAGCCACCTTGCCTCGCTGTGAAACAGCACTGCAGAATGGTCAGCTCCCATCTCCTCACACAGCGCAGAGAACAGGCACGCTGGTCGGGTTTTGATGAAATTTACCACGTTTATAACTTCTGTCAAAACCTCATTCAGCTCAGGGCTAAGCTGACTTGACGCTGGCGCCTCTCTGTGAATTTACAGTGCGTCCATTGCGCGTTTGGCGAGACCCCCTTGATGAGCGCCTGTAGCCCCCTCCTTTTCCCTGCCATGGCCTGCGCACCGTCAGAGCAAAAGCCCACACAGTTCTCCCATTTCAGTCCATGTTCTGTCAGGTAACTGTCAATAATTTTGAAGAGCTCATCAGCTGTCGCTCTGTTTTTGACATATTTGCAAAACAGCAGATCTTCACTCAGTGACTGGGAATTTACAAAGCGAACATAGGAAATAAGCAAACAGTCTTTATTGCTGTCAGTCTTTGACAAGGCAACACGCATGTCATCCTCAAGGCTCAACTTGGCCCTATATTTTGTTTTCAGAGCTGTCATGGATGAAAAGCCAGCTTCACACAGATATGTGGTGCTGAATGGTATCAACACCTTAACTGCTGCATCATGAGATACTTTGTACTCAGCACCACACTCTGAAACTAGCTCTCCAGGTGGTATCAGATGAGATTTCAATGAGTTCTTCCAAGAGTTTGGATGGAGATGTGTCAGGAAGCTTTGTCTCAATGTTGTCTGTAAAGTTTGAGTAACTTGGTGATCCTTTTCTGTGTTTTATTAAATAATGATTTTCAGATTTTGAGAAATGGTCAAACTTATCCAAATATGGTATTTTCATGGAGAACAGTGCAGCTGCAACAGATAGCACTTTAGTGATAATTTTCTGAAAAAAAAAATATATATATATAAAAAAAAACTTTTTTCTTTTTTTTAAATCTCAAGGCCCCCCCTGTCATGCCTCTACGCCCCCCCTTTGAGAAACACTGCGCTAACGTAACATTAATTTCGGTCTTTAACGCAACGTGGGCATAAAGGAATGGCGAGGATTGCAAAGCATGTTAGATGCATTTGACCTGTTGCGGAATAAAACAGCAGGGACTTGTTTTTGGTTGCAAAATAGGCTGTGCTGTGGAGCGGATACGACTCCACAGGATTTTCAAAATAAGGGTATCGCAAAATTTTACGTTGCATCGATCCTATTGGATCATTGATAATAGATCGATTTATCGATCTGGATCGATGTATCGTCCCACCCCTAATATGTCCATGGTATATACCTTTGATTTGGGAGTATTTGGAGCTTCAGGCGATCAACCAGAACAATTTGGGCTTATTGCATATAATGTGTCATATCTCACAATCTATGGAAAAAGACTGGATTATTTTGGAAATGGGGCGATGTTTAGCGTGTAACAAACTACAGTGTGTAGAAATTAACTAATTAGTCAGTAGTGGACTATGAACAATGCCTGTCAAATGAGCCATACTATTGTCTCGATACTGTAGCTATAATTAAGCATTACATCACGCGCAGGAGTGGTTTGTGAAAAATAAACCATGCCTAGGGGTGGTCGTTAGACCCCCCTAGGCATGGTTTATTTTTCACAAATCACGACTGCAAGTGGTGTAATGCTTTTATACAACTGCCACATTCATCCAACCTTATTGCTATACAATAAACACACATTAATCGAAGATTTAGACCCCCCTAGGCATGGTTTATTTTTCACAAATCACGACTGCAAGTGGTGTAATGCTTTTATACAACTGCCACATTCATCCAACCTTATTGCTTAAGCATTACATCACGCGCAGGAGTGGTTTGTGAAAAATAAACCATGCCTAGGGGTAGTCGTTAGACCCCCCTAGGCATGGTTTATTTTTCACAAATCACGACTGCAAGTGGTGTAATGCTTTTATACAACTGCCACATTCAT
This sequence comes from Notolepis coatsorum, assembly GCF_963971535.1. Classification (NCBI taxonomy): domain Eukaryota; kingdom Metazoa; phylum Chordata; class Actinopteri; order Aulopiformes; family Paralepididae; genus Notolepis; species Notolepis coatsorum. The sequence continues at coordinate 57,309,191 of NC_140176.1, forward strand.
CCAACTTTATTGCTATACAATAAACACACATTAATCGAAGATTTATTGAAAAAAACATCCGCCACAAAAAGTAGTTCCCACAACAACAAAAAAGAGAAATTGCCTCCATGTGGAAGCAGATTGGAAGTGCATCCAACCAACTAACACATCCAACTGTCTTTCAACTAAGACATCCAACCAACTAACACATCCAACTGTCTTTCAACTAAGACATCCAACCAACTAACACATCCAACTGTCTTTCAACTAAGACATCCAACCAACTAACACATCCAACTGTCTTTCAACTAAGACATCCAACCAACTAACACATCCAACTTTTCTTTAGTTTTTAATTATGAAGTTAGCGGTTGTTGTTGGAATGATTGATTGATTGATTGAAAATTGTATTACCAGATGCAGAATGGGTACAATACAGTACGGCTCAATACACACAATTGTTAAGGGGATGCAGACCTACTTTCTATAGAACTTCATTCTTAGATGCTTCTATAGAAAGTAGGTAAATCAAATTAAAACGTTTTCTTTGCCCTATAGGAAAAAAAAGTTTTCTTCGCCCTATTTTTTTATTTATTTTTTTTAAACCTACTTTAGAGGGCCTAAACTTAACCAGTTGGAAACCAGGCGTACAGTAATAAAATGATCAATCAACCAATCAATCAATTCAATAGGCCATGCTCACTTAAAATAGCGCAGCACCCAGCTCTCTCTCAGTCTGACTCTCCTCCGCCGTTGCAGACAGGAGTGTGTGTGTGTGTGTGTGTGTGTGTGTGTGTGTGTGTGTGTGTGTGTGTGTGTGTGTGTGTGTGTGTGTGTGTGTGTGTGTGTGTGTGTGTGTGTGTGGTGTGCCAGACAGTGTGAGAGTGAGCTCTGCAAGGAAGAAAAAAATTAAAAAAAATTGCAAATAATCAATCAATCAATCCGCGATTTTTCTTTTGTTCCACAATGACTCATGACCCATAGATTACACAATCCAACATTGCGTAAGAGACTAAGACATTCGCCGTGACAGAATCGGTTTATATTTAGTCGTTATGACGCTATCAACATATCCATTTGTTAAAGATTATTGTCCGCCATCTTATTCTTTTTTTTTTTTTTTTTTTTTTAACTGCACGCGGAGTGATAGTGATTCGGTTGTGGGCGGGTCCTGGGACCAAGAGCGTGGATCATGACAGATACATACGTGTAAATTGACTGTTTCAGCCAATCAGAATCGAGAAATGTGCATGCCGTTGTATAATACAGAACACACGATGGGTCTACAAACATCGCTAAAATTGTCAATAACGCTGGCGCCATTTAGTAAAGATGGCGAAAGATTATGGCAGTCAATGAGTTAAGAAGGATGGAGAGAAGGAGAGAGAGTGAGATATACAGTAAAAAGGAAAGGGCCGCGATCCATACAAAGAACGTCAGGGGTGTGGGGGCAGAAACAAGAATATGCGTGAAAAAGGTGACAACACCGCATCAGCTCAAAGCGCTCTTCACTCTGAAGCTTCAGTCTCCCTCTCCCTCCCTCTCTCCCCCTCTCGCTCTCATCCTCCCCCGTTCTCTCGGGGGGTTATTATTGTTAATCATCTTATTACTGAAGCCGGAGCGAGTCCCAGGTTTGCGGAGCCAGATGAAAGGTCAGGCCCTGCCGCCGTGCAGACACGGAGCCGTCAACAGATCAAAGCGCGCAGCTCTCTGATGATCCCACACCATGTCGCTTTGATACCGCAGCACACAAAAGGGAGCGAGGGCCTTGGCTGGATGACAAAGTTTGATCGCACTTTTTTTTTTTTTTTACCGATACCTTTACCCTCCTCTTTTCAAAGTGCCGTGGCGCAGCACTGCCTTGATAATGCGTTCTCTTCATGCTTCCCAGGGCGGGCCGTTTGCTGCGTGGGCAGGTTGATGCGCCTCCCTCCTCTTGTTTTCATGGGAGGGTTTTGAAATAGATATTTTTGAAGCGCGTTTTACCATTCTTCCATATCGCGCATTTGACTCCTATGGCAGCAGCATTTGAACTTGCTGGTCGGTTCTTTGAAGAAAAGAGAGAGAGAAAAAAATACATAACATTTATATATATTGATAAATAAGGTCTGTCAATAATACCGTCACCAAACGGATGTACCCCAACTGTTGAAACATAAGTGATGCTAGATGGCGGGGTGGATTGTGTTCTCCAGAGTGCATACTTCACCGTCTAGACTCAGGACAAACATGATATCTGTGAAGATACTGTTGCCTGGGCTCTTACCCGCCTCTAAAGATGAAACCATTTAGCTACTGGTGTTTCTCTCTCCCTCTCTCTCTCTCTCTCTCTCTCACACACACACACTTGCACCCAGCGGTAAGACAGACTCCCCTTTGCCGTGTGGTGAGGCGAGGTGTGAATGAGTTTCTGTTGCGACCCCCTGACCTTTTCCTGTCCCAGGCCTTGCAGCCAGTTAGGGGTCAGAGTGCATCTCCTGATAACCCTCCCCCTCCCCCCACCCCAGCACTGGTTATTCACACGGACCGAGACAGGAGGGATTAGCCTGCCTTTGATCGATTTGCTTCCGAGGAAGGAAGAGGAATATACAGGGCCTAGATGCCGATTGGAGGAATCTCTGTTGCAATCTTTTGTTTTTCATCTTTCAGTTTGCATTCCTCAGAAACTACTGAATGAAGATCAAAGTCAGATTCGGGGGCTTTGTAGTGATAACCCGCTAAAGAGTCGAATGAACTTGAGGGAAAAAGTAGCAGGCCGTACGTACAAATAGCCTACTCTCCCAGTGTTCACAATGAGGGCACATGAAGCAGCATGGGTTTTTGATACAAGCTCTCAAGCCACTACAAAGATGATTTAGAATTTGTAGATCATGCTGGGTGCGTAACGTCTAGCAAGCTTGTCAGATCAGGAGCTCAATCTGCCATGCTGCTGTACACACACACACTCACATTCTCTTGAACTGATATGGAAGCCCTGAGATAGCCAGCCCTGCTCTCCAAGGCCTGGCAGACACAGACACGTCCATTCGTTACCGCCATCCTCAGGCGAGAAAGGTGAACTGCATATTTATCTGGTTTAATTCTCTCCGTTTCATCGAGGCTGAACCTATGAGCCTGGTTGTAATTATATGCTCTCACCAGAGAAATAATTTCTATCCTCATGATCTTCGGGGTGGAACAGGCACTCGCTCGGTTGGTTCCGTGAACCGTCAAGGCGATGACAGCATGTGCTCGAAAAAGGAACACATTCAATCTTTATTTATACTCAATACATTTTACTCATTTAGTGTCGGGATGTTACTTACATTCACAAGTGTCATAGTGCGTTAATAAATACAGAAACATCAGACAATCATAACAATTAAGAGCACAAAAAAGATAATATTATTTAAAAAAAAAAACAGAGGTACAATTTATAAACAATTACATAATTGTGGTGACCTGATTGGTCATCCATGTTCTAAACTGACCCATAGAACATGTCGCCTGTTGTAAGTTAACATATTTACAGTTCATTATATTTATTGATTTGTGCAAAATCTATTTTCACCTTTTTATCCTTAAGGAAGCGAAGATGAAGCCCGAGGTGAGGGCGATGAGTTTGTCCGGCGGGTTCTGCGAGGTCCACAAGCCGTGACCCTGCAGCCAGTTGGCCCGCTATCTGGCTCCTAACCTCGGGGCTGACAGAGGCTTTTCATGTGCAGAATGTGACCACTGTGACCACTTTCCTCTGACCGGGGCTGCATGAGATAATAGCGGACCGCGACAATGACATCAGTGACGGTGACCGCATTCGACTCTGCTCATGTGTTTCCCAGTCATACGGGGCCGGCGTCGAGGAGACGGCCCGGCGGACGGCAACGCGGAGACATGAGGGACAGACAGCAGGACGGGATTGGAGGGACGATGCCAAGCATGGCCGGGGGAATGTAGAGAAAGTATCCAGGGCAGATTTTCATATCATCATATCATCCGTTTCCACGTTTTTGTGAAATTCATAGATGTATTTACGTACGCATTTAGTAGAAAGTTGTATACACAGATTGTAATTATGTGCTATTGTAAAAATTTTAATAATAATAATAATAATAATAATAATAATAATAATAATAATAATAATAATAATAATAATAATAATAATAATAATAATAATAATAATAATATATAATAATAATAATAATAATAATAATAATAATAATAATAATAATAATAATAATAAATAATAATAATAATAATAATAATAATAATAATAATAATAATAATAATAATAATAATAATAATAATAATAATAATAATAATAATAATAATAATAATAATAATAATAATAATTGGTCACAGATCAGGTTTGTCCTAGTAGCCAGACCGTTCAAATGACCTGGAGAGTGGAACAACTCCAACATTCTATTGTGATATTTCAAAATGTGCAGAACAATAGGTTGAAACACGGCTTATATCAGACACAGGCTATATCTGTACCCTGACCACAACCTTATATAAAGTGTTACCCAAAACCCAACAGAGAAACGTATATATAATTTGCTATAAATAATAATATTTAGTAATAGTAATATTTGTTGATATGTTACAGAAGTCAAAATCAGTCAGCACGCCTCTATGGTGTTATTGTTGTTATAATGTTGTTTATAGATTTTTTATCAGAAAGATAGGACTGAATTCAAATATTAGACAGCAGTAATTATCAAGGAAGCAGTTATGGGGCATTTCCCCCCTGACCCTTAAAGGTACAATCTGTAATGCCGTCATCTAGGCAGAGTACAGAGAAAATAGTAAGCAAATTTTCCATACTGTTGGCGTGTTCCTTTAAACTTGGGAGCAACATTTGTTTCATGGGGACAATTGTGCCCTTTACTACTGTATATATCCTACACTAATACAAAGTCAAAAACCTCTTGAGGGTACACACAGACGCACATAGACAAACTCATGCATACACACAGCTGCTGGAGCTGCAAGGAGCTGATGAAGGATGACTGGTTTTAAATTCAGATATAAATGAGAATTATCAGGATAACGATAACACACGCATTCGCACACGTGTGCAGTGCACACACACACACACACACACACACACACACACACACACACACACACACACACACACACACACACAAACACACACACACACACACCCCTGTAGCACATACCCCTCAACCTGCAATACATACAGCTGGGAAAAGGTTCTCATTCATCCTGCCTCAAGCAGACCCTGACAGACAGTCCTATCGGTCCCCCAGTGGCAGTACTCCACAGGGGCTTGTCGACTGGGCCGACCCACTTCAGATCCCCAGCAAGCCTCGTTACCCAGAGGGTGGTTGAGCAGGGCTATACCCATATCAGCACTGTCTCTATCCCCTGAAGCTCTCCCTCCTATGTCTGGACCCCTGCCATCGCCTACCCCCCGCCCCCATATCCTCCACGCTCTCTGACCCAGACGAGGCAGGCTTTTAGTGGGGCAGTTTATCTGGGTCCTCCCCGTGGCTGTCACGGAGAAGCTCGGGCCTCATCAAAGAGCGCCAATGTCTAATGTGAGAGGGACTCTAGCTATCTCCTCCTCTCCCTGACCCTGTGGCCCGAGGATATGGAGACACTTGGTCCCCCGGTCTGTCCCTCCATGTGAGACACACAGGGACACTGTGCCTGGAACATCTTATTAAACCTCACTATCTGAGTGGCCACAGAGTGTTGAGGACACTGTTTTGTTCTCTTGTTCTTCCTCTCCACCAGGTCATTACCTGACACCCACTGAATGTCTGTCTGTCTGTCTCTCTTTCTCTCTCTCTTTCTTTGTAGCTTTCTCCTACCTCTTCCTCATGCTTTGTTCACTTTTGATCTCTCTCCCTCTCTCTCTGTCTCTTACTCCTCTCTCTATTCCCCCTTCTCTCTCTCTCTTGCTCCTCTCTCTATTCCCCTCTCTATCTGACTCTACCCACTGAATGTCTGTCTGTCTCTCTCTATCTTTCTCTCTCTTTCTTTGTACCTTTCTCCTACCTCTTCTTCATGCTTTGTTCACTTTTGATCTCTCTCTGTCTTTCTCTCTCTTACTCCTCTCTCTATTCCCCCTCCTCTCTCTCTCTCTTGCTCCTCTCTCTATTACTCTCTCTCTCCCTCTCTTTTTTTTCTTTCTTTTTTCTTTCTCATCTGCCTCTCTCTCCATCCTCAGCCTCTCTTACTTCACCTCCCTCTCGCAGGCAGCAGCAGACATGACGGTATCCTACAGCATGGCACCCTCTCTCTCTCTCTCTCTGTCTCTCTCTTCGACGCCTGACCTCCCATGCTAGACTGGAAGACATGACGTTAGGAGGACAGCGAGGGGCCGGCGAGACTCCTCTATCTCCTCCGCTGACGGAGTGTCCAGTAGCCGTTCAAACGCCTCCTATGCATCCTGCACGCGGTCAGTGCCTCTGTCGCCTTCATGTTGCCCTCCTGTTTTGTCACGGCGACCTCACGGCCTGGACGTGAATGTATGACTGCGCTAAGAC
>NC_140176.1:57318169-57330669 GCF_963971535.1 Notolepis coatsorum
TAACAGAATTACTCCAACACACACAGAAACACACGCACAAACACACACGCATGCACGCACGCACACACATGCACAAACACACACGCATGCACACACATGTATACACACAAACACATGCACAAACACACACACACACACACACATGTTACACACACACACGGCGGTGGCTCTTCTCACTCCATATATTTAGATATGTAATCCTCTGGGAAGCACACAGTGAATGGACCAGCTCAAAGACCCCTAGCTGTGTGTACAATAAGGGGGACTTATTGAAACAAGGCTGGCACTGAGAACCCAGCGGTGGGTGTATTTATTTGGAGAGCGGCGGGACACTGGCGAAACTTTGATCAGTGCCTGAGCTCCACCTCCCCTTTCTCTCCGTCTGTCCCTCAGACTGGACCATTGGTCGCTCCCGCCCGCTGTGGGGTGATCCTGGTATCCTGGCAACAGGGCCAAGCCTGACTCCAACTCTTGACTCCAAACTTGTGCGTGGGCGAGAGGAGACCTTGCTTTCAACTTTCACCGTGCAATGCCAAGAAATAATGGTTATTTTCTCATTCGCTGTCGGTGGGTCGAACATATTGTAAAAGAAACACTGTGTAAAGTGTGAAGTGTAAAGAGAACAGTGATTTGAGTTTTCTTTGGTCTCCTAAGCGGACACGGAATAAGAACAAACCTGTTCAGTGACTGTTGAGAGTCTCTCACCGTCTGTCAGAACACATGTCCCCACCACCTACTCTACTAATTCATTACATATATCCCAAACCACATAACATATGCCGTGGCCCCATAGCTCTACCGCTGCTGCAGTTCCAATGCTTTCTCATGTCTCAGCACCTTCTCTACTCCAGAAGAGGTCCTCCACACTTCCCACCACAGTCAGGACAGCTGAAACCCGGCCAATTTTCCGCCGCCGACTAAAAACACACCTCTTCAAACAATATCTAAAAAAAATAAATGCTACTATACTTATACTACTACTTATCATGCTAATATATCTATACTTCTACTTCTACTTTGACGAACAATGCCACTGACCCTTAGCTGCCAGAGATGTACTCCTCCTGCTGACATGTTCACAATTTGTAAGTCGCTTTGGATAAGTGTCAGCAAAATGACTAAATGTAAATCTAAAATGTAGCAAGAAAAGCTTAAACTCTGAACAAGGTTTGAATGTAAGATCCGGAGCCCAGTGCCTTAGTACCGTAGTCCTCCGCCCCCCATCGGCCTGGCCTCCCACCAACCCTGATCATCCCACACCGTGTCAATATCTGATACACATGCTGAAAGGTCCAGCCAAAATACAATTACATTCCTTCATAAGGACGTAAGAGCAGGGGGGGGGGGGGGGGGGGGGGGTGCATACCAATCTCCAACATTTACCCAGGTCATTAGGTGACTATACGTTGGGTTTTGGGTAACACTTTATATAAGGTCGTGGTCAGGGTACAGATATAGCCTGTGTCTGATATAAGCCGTGTTTCCATCAACCTATTGTTCTGCACATTTTGAAATATCACATTAGAATGTTGGAGATGTTCCACTCTCCAGGTCATTTGAACGGTGTGGCTACTAGGATAAACCTGATCTGTGACCAATGTTTTACAATAGTGATTACAATCTGTGTATACAACTTTCTACTAAATACATACATACATCTAGTTATATGCTTATCCAGTAATATATCCAATAACTTGTGCAATACTGACATTTTGTGCAAAAGGGCAACGTGCTATTCTACAATTAGCATGCAACATATTCCAGCACTTTGCAATTTCAAGTGCAATAAAATGAGCACATCTGGCACAAGAACCAGTCACTTTAACACTTGGTACCTAAAGCACCTAAAACTTATATAGTCTCCCTATTTCCTGGTTTGTCTCACCACATTACACAAAATTGTGTTGTCATTGTCTGTTTCATCTATTGTGTGTTTTTTATGCTTGTGTAGTTTAGTATCTTGTGCATGTACTGTTGTCTGTTCTTTGCTGTGATTATGAAGCCTGTGTACATTTGTAATTTGTCTGATCAGTTAACATCAACCTGCAAGTGACTACAGATGGAAATTAGCCTCTGGCTACAATCTAGAATATTCATGTGTTCATTAATATGTACCGTACAATAAGTAATGTAATTTATGAGCTAAAGAGGTGATTGAAATGCATTTGTTGAATAAATAATGACGTAGACAAAGGATTCCATGGCCGCTCAGCTGATTGGTCAGATTACAGCTAGCACGAAAACTCAACTGGGTTTTAACTTTCTGAACTTATAAATTATAAATTATCTCCATCATAACTTCCACAGAACTGTCAGACGTTCTGCTGCACTGGGGAGAACTGTCAGATGTTCTGCTGCACTGGGGAGAACTGTCAGACGTTCTGCTGCACTGGGGAGAACTGTCAGACGTTCTGCTGCACTGGGGAGAACTGTCAGATGTTCTGCTGCACTGGGGAGAACTGTCAGACGTTCTGCTGCACTGGGGAGAACTGTCAGACGTTCTGCTGCACTGGGGAGAACTGTCAGATGTTCTGCTGCACTGGGGAGAACTGTCAGACGTTCTGCTGCACTGGGGAGAACTGTCAGATGTTCTGCTGCACTGGGGAGAACTGTCAGACGTTCTGCTGCACTGGGGAGAACTGTCAGATGTTCTGCTGCACTGGGGAGAACTGTCAGATGTTCTGCTGCACTGGGGAGAACTGTCAGATGTTCTGCTGCACTGGGGAGAACTGTCAGATGTTCTGCTGCACTGGGGAGAAGTGTCAGATGTTCTGCTGCACTGGGGAGACGTGTCAGATGTTCTGCTGCACTGGGGAGAACTGTCAGATGTTCTGCTGCACTGGGGAGAACTGTCAGATGTTCTGCTGCACTGGGGAGAAGTGTCAGATGTTCTGCTGCACTGGGGAGAACTGTCAGATGTTCTGCTGCACTGGGGAGAACTGTCAGACGTTCTGCTGCACTGGGGAGAACTGTCAGACGTTCTGCTGCACTGGGGAGAACTGTCAGATGTTCTGCTGCACTGGGGAGAACTGTCAGATGTTCTGCTGCACTGGGGAGAACTGTCAGACGTTCTGCTGCACTGGGGAGAACTGTCAGATGTTCTGCTGCACTGGGGAGAAGTGTCAGATGTTCTGCTGCACTGGGGAGACGTGTCAGATGTTCTGCTGCACTGGGGAGAAGTGTCAGATGTTCTGCTGCACTGGGGAGACGTGTCAGATGTTCTGCTGCACTGGGGAGAACTGTCAGACGTTCTGCTGCACTGGGGAGAACTGTCAGATGTTCTGCTGCACTGGGGAGAACTGTCAGACGTTCTGCTGCACTGGGGAGAACTGTCAGATGTTCTGCTGCACTGGGGAGAAGTGTCAGATGTTCTGCTGCACTGGGGAGAACTGTCAGATGTTCTGCTGCACTGGGGAGAAGTGTCAGATGTTCTGCTGCACTGGGGAGACGTGTCAGATGTTCTGCTGCACTGGGGAGAACTGCCAGATGTTCTGCTGCACTGGGGAGAACTGCCAGATGTTCTGCTGCACTGGGGAGAACTGTCAGATGTTCTGCTGCACTGGGGAGAACTGGTGAATGTGAGGCTGCTGTTGTAACACATGATGGAATAATGAGTATTGGCCTGCGCTTCTGTCTTCATCTTGCTTCGGAAAGCAAGAAATATGGTCTTATGTGAGCTGACACGAAGGAACCTGCCCAATATAGTAGTAAATACCAGACAGCCAAGCTTCTTTTTTCATTGAATGTTTTTCCTGACGTTGCTCCAGTACGGTTGGTGTTCACGTAGAACGTGTATTCACCTCAACCAAACTGATGGAAATGCACCTAATTCGCATTCTATGTTTTGCAACATTTAAAGAAATCGCTTAAAATTCACTTACATTTAGATGGAAACACAACTATAACTAATTATGTTAAATATGACTTTTCTTCCGTAATTGCTATTAACATTTGGAGTTTGCCATTGTGTTTAAGTCTTGACCATAGAACAATGCGATTTTACATTGGTCACAAACTATGTGCATAGCCTTTATGAAATGAGTGTGGTTAGATGACAAATGACAAATCTAGTGGGAATTGATTTGGTATCATGCCCGTACAGTTATGTGGAAAATACATGAATACATGAATACATGAATGAACAATATGGTACTGTATACATTCTCTGAACATGGAAACGCTTGGACTATTGACATTGGCATCCTGCTATGATCAGCCGCAGTGTCCCACGGAGAGGGAGCCCCTCCTGCTGCTCGGCAGAGAAGCTCCTCTCTCGGTCTCTATAGTACAAACTTGACCTTGTGACTCCTTACTTCAATAACGACACCCTGTCTGTTTCGCCGAGGGGCAAAAACCGCCCGGCCGGCTTAGCCGGAGTGATACTTATGAGACGATGGTCGGGAGAAACTCTTCGCTCTTTGGAATTTTTACTTCCAAAGAGGAGGAACAAAACCCAAAGGTCACCGGGTCAGATGGCGCTGAAAGCCCACGTCCCGGCAACGGAGATGAAAGTTAGCCTAAATAATCCTGTAAAGTGCTTCGCTCTGAGCTAAAATTCCCCTGAGGGGGGTCTCTGTTAGCGTAACTCCGCGTCCCCGCATCCCCCCCCCCCCCCCCCCCTGCCCCTCCGACCCTGATAACCACAGGCACTTGAGTTCACATCCATTAGGCAAATGAGCAATTAGTGGACTAGTGCGTGTAACCAGCCAATGTTTGGGGGTATTTCAGCTAAGAGAGAGGGGTGTGGTCACGAGCCCAAAGCCTTCCCTTGGACCTTTCAGACTTGATGGCCTGTCACAGATAGTCCACTGAGACTGACTAGTTTTGGCATGCCGCGTTCCATCTGCGTCCTCTCCTCGCCTGCCTCGCTCTCCTTGCCTCCAGTCAACATAGTTAGATAAACACTCTCAGACATATAAAAGAGCAGCTTAAGAGACTAATGGGGCTAAAAGCTCCAATGAAAAGGAACACAGGGCCAATAAACGTCATGTTTTAAAGGGTCCGAACAAACAAAAGCTCAAGGACAGTTTGGATGTGTTTACTCACCAGTACTTAAAGCGACTATGAGTGTATGTGGCGCAATATGGATTCCCTTAAGAAAGTCCCTATAAAATGGCCCGGGAAGGCTTGCGTGGAGGATGAGCACTTTGCGTGGGTTTCCATGGTTTGAAACGTTGTTTAGGTCTGTTGCATCTCTGAGACGCTCCTGAAACCTTTCGTGTGAATCACCGCTACGGATCTTCTGGGGGCTTTTATGTGTCACTAGAAAGTCCCACAATGGCTATGTTCCCGGCCGTTATGATACACCCAGCCCACTTCAGTACTGTTAGCGTGACACTGTGCCTAATAACTGGTTTCTATCTCTCTCTCTCTGGGCCAAAATAAGATTCAAGTGGTGTACAAACAGACAGCATTCATTCAATGATACATTTGTTTTGCATAGGAATGCATGAAGTAAAAGTGCTTGAAATTACATGTGTTCTTCGTTGGGTGAAGCACAACTCAAATTCCCACTAGTCTCTCTCTCTTTCTCTCTCTCCCCCCAACTCCCTCTTTCCCTCTCTCTCCCCCCCTCCCTCCCTCTCATCTTCTCGTCCTACATGGGGTCCGCGCCCCGGTCCTTCCGGGCCAGGTCCCTACCCGCAAAAGGAAGCTTCAGTCCAGACTCGGCCTTTGCCCCCAGCAGCACGCCTGTAGTCCAAACAACCCGCCTCTGTTGCACTCAAGCCTGGCTTCAATTACAACCTCAAAAAGATTGTAGGGGGGGGGGGAGAAAAAAAAGCTGATATACACGGAAGGATCGTGACAGATGGGGGAGAGGGGGGGGGGGGAGATAGAGGGGAGAGAGGGACGGGTGAAACGTTCTTGTCAGAGATGGGTGACTTGTCTATTTGATGTTGGCCAGGCGGGCGGGCTCTGCCGCTCTGGACGGGCCGGGCCCCCTTTCAGAGGCGCTGGACTTCAAAGACTCATCTCCCCCCTGCAGCGGAGCCCAGCGGAGACCACCAGGAGAAGGAAATACAGAACGAAGGGGGGGGGGGGGGGGGGCAGTGGCATCTCAGATCGGACAGTCTGGGGGACTGAGAGGGGTTGTCTGAAGTGAATAAAGACAGGCCTATCCTCAGAAGTCGTTGATAAAAGACCCAGAGAGCGTCGCTTGAGAAAAGGCGGGGGGAAACGCTGCACGGTTCTAACGGCGAGCTAACTGAAGGGCGTGGGGACAGAAAGGGTGGTTTGGGGCGGGCGTGTGGGTGTATGGAAACCTGGCGGTCTGTCGCCACGACGACAGGGCTTGACAACGCGTGGCGGAGTGCTGGGGGACTCAGGAGAGACCTGTTCCGTTCCGTTCCGGGCCAATAAAAGGCTCTGGGAAATGTTTTCTAAGGGCCCGGGCACTGGTGCGTTCGCACGCACAGTAAATATTATGCCAGTGCCCTCCGTGGCGATTATAATGACTTTCCATTCTGGAGCCGTGACGTGGAGAGGCTTGGTATTCCAGCCTCCTGCAGCTTCCTTCCCCTGCATGGTGAAGACAGGCTTTGTGTGCCCCTGCCCCGCCGAAGAGGCTTTTCCAGAGGCGTCGGAGGAGGAAAGAGGGGAAAAATAAAAGTCAAGCGCACAGTGGGAAGAATCAACTCTTATGTGGGGGGTGCTCGTAATATTCTTGTAAATGAGGGTATGATTCTTATGACCCAGCTCCCCAGTAGACATCCAGCAGCAGGGAGAGAAAGCTTGTGTCACCACAGACTCTGAAATAACTCGATTGATGAAAAAGAACGAAAGACCTGTTCCTTAGGCTATAGCCTTTGGTGCGGATGTACGTTTTATTTTTAACCGCTTCTCAGAATTCTATCTTTCTATCTCTAGTCTTTGTGACGTCAATGCTTGATTCGTTAAATTCTCAAGATTCTAATCTCACACGTTGGATCGCACATGGGATTGGAATTCTGAAACCTTAGCCTTCTAGTGCTGATGTCACAGTGGCTTTCTGGTGCTGATGTCACAGTGGCCGCTGAAAACTATAGATGGTTTCAACTTCACAGGAGAAACATTCTAAACAGACCCAAGTTTATTTCCTGTTTGCAGAAAATTGTAATGTAATTGTTTGCCAATATCAATTGTTGAAATAAACTCTGGTCCAAGCTGTTCCCTCGCAACGCAAGGCCACTGAAACAGAGTGGTAGAATTCTAAGATGGAATTCTGAGAAAACATTTAAAAATCAATCTTCACTAATCTTATAGACGGGTTTCATGTTTATGAATATATCGTGTTTGAGCCAATCAGCAATTCCCACTGAATCACGTGACTTAGTTGCCCCCTACCTGCGTGAGCTGCTGCACTAAAAAAGTACAACAGGGCTCTATGGAGACACCATGGCACTCCCGCCCGAATCTGGGTTGAACATGATTTGTGGAGCTCCCTCTGGTGTTGTGGTCGTGGAATTCACTGACCTTTGGGAAGTATTTTGACATCTACATGGGTATCTTAGTGGTGTAGTGTATCTTGTAGACCAAGCCCATTGCAAGTTGCTGTACTCTGTCGTCTACTCTAAGCCATCCTAGAGTAGGGGTAAGGTGGGTTTTAGGAGTAAGGCCAAGCAGTAGTCTGACCAGTTTGTTTTGTGTGTTTGTAGCCTTGTCCAGAGAGGATATCCGGTACAGGAATCTTGTTCGTTGGTTGACTTTTTTTATTACATTGGTTGTCATTTTGTCACAGGAAAGATTTGCCTCTAGGATGGAACCCAGGTAGGTAATTTCATCTTTCCTTGTCACAATATTGTCACCCACTGTAACAGAGTTTGTCTTGCTGAGTTTGCTATTTGATCCAAAGAGAATGGACTCTGTTTTACCCAGGTGTAATGATAGTTTGTTATCAGCAAGCCAGGTGCAGATTCTGCCGAGTTTAGAGGGCTTTTTCAACCTGTAACTTGTTCTTGTCAGAGACCAGCAGGGCTGAGTCGTCCGTGAACAGGAACAAGTTGCAGTCACAAGCTGATGACATGTCATTTGCATAAATTAGGAACAGTAAAGGTCCTAGTATGCTTCCTTGTGGAACACCACAGCTCACCTACCCTCCAGGTAGGATTGCATCCAGCTCACTGATGAACTGTCTATAAAATAACCTGAGCGGTTTTAAAGTAGAAGTACAGTACTCATTCTACGTGATGTTTGTGTATTCCAGTGCTTGGGAGCATGCAATCCTCCATCCATTGACATCTACATGTTATGTTAAAGTGGTATGTGGTCCAGTTACGCTGCTCTGATTACGTCCTCTTGAAGTTGACAGGCTTCAAATGTGAAAGTATATAATCTTTATACATTTTTGCCATGTTTTCTATGCAAAGTATTTTTTTCTTCAAAGTAACTAGTAACTGATGGGTTCAGATAAATGGAGTGGTGTAAAAAGTACAATATCTTTTTCTAAATGTAGTGGAGTAAAAGTATAAAGGTCCCTAAAATGAAAATACTCACGTAAAGTACAAGTACTGTACCTCGAAATCGTACTTAAGTACAGTACTTGAGTAAAAATACTTACTTTTCACCACTGAGTGGAGCAACCCCCCCCCCTTCACCAAAACACACTCACACACAAGACCTCGGAGGTAACCGGCACGTGAGGGCGTCTCCAGGGTGCCGAACCCGAAAGCGTTTGAAATCACAACAAGTCGTGGGGTGAGACTGGCGACGGTCGTGTGGTGAAACTCTGCACCCAGCGACGCCAACCCGGCGTTTCAGATGCTACGCGCCCCTCTTCAACAACAAACGCCCGCACAATGGGCACCTTCTTCGGATGAAAGGAGAGGCGAGGCACGGTGCGGTGATAGAGGGGTGGTGGGGGGGGGGGTAAGGTTTGGGGCGAGGACAGGACAAGGGGATGACAGTCCCGCGCAGAGAGTGTGTCATTTTCCCGGAGTGGGCCGGGAGGGGACAGAGCGCAGGCCTTGTGTGAGAGCGACACTTTGAATGTAGATTGTGTTACACTGTACACAGAGATCAGTGGGAGACGGACATCCATTGCCGGGATATTATGAATGTTGGGTTTGTTTTCGTGTTAAATTGAACACGGATGTTTTCGCTTACACGGGGGCCGAGACCAGGGGGGGGGGGGGGGGGGGCTGGAGGGGGGCCTTTATTTTCTTCATACGAATACCATAGAATTAATCATTCGCCCCGCTCTCCCAGTCGAATGTTTACACTAGCACAGAGCGTTTACAAGAGAGTGGCCGTCGGGATACTGTGTCAAATAAATGGTTTGGTTTCACCGCTCCGAGTAATGGCCACGGCGTGGCCGGGGATAAACGAGTGCGCATACACAGTTAAACCATGATGTACACAGTCTGGAAATTATAGAAGGGTTAAAAGCTTTTACTCTGCCGATGGAGGGACCGAAAGGTCAGCAATAATAACCCAGAGCAGACTTCGGCTGATGAGGGAAGGAGATAAAGCCTCACATGGCAAAAGGGAGGTCCGAGCCAACACAACACCAACATTATTGCCCCTTTTTTTCTCTCTCTCTCTCTCTCTCTCTCTCTCTCTCTCTCTCTCTCTCTCTCTCTCTCTCTCTCTCTCTCTCTCTCTCTCTCTCTCGCTCTCTCTCTCCCCCTCTCTCTCTCTCTCTCCACTAGACAATGTCTGTATTCAGGGTTTTTTTAAGAGCAATATCAGTCACATAAGAGTGAGGAAAATGTCGAGAGACATTCCATGCAGAGTCGTCATGGGGATTTTTTTCTTCTTCTCCACGCGAGAGGCATTACAGCAAATCAAAAGATTGGACTTTATCGGCGGAGTTATCATCACATTCCACAGTGTCTGTGTGTTGTTTTAAAAGTGCGGGCAGGAGGGGGGGTGGGGGGTGGTCTACGGAGGGAGGGGGGGCGGGCGGGGGGAGGCCAAGAGAGGCGGCTTGTTGGTTTTGCGCCGATGTTGCATATGAAATATTTTTAGAGTGACTGCTTAGATTTAGAGGGTGAACTCCGGAGTTTGATCATTTGAGCGCGGCGGCTATTTTAATAAACTTGAGCAAACAGCCCTTTGGACAGAGCATTCTTTGTGCAGAACGCTGAGGTTGTGAAAGAAAATTTTAATAATAACTCACTACAACATACTAAGAAAAGTATAGAGTGTGTGTGCATGCGTGGGTGTGGGTGTGAGTGTGTGTGTGTGTGTGTGTGTGTGTGTGTGTGTGTGTGTGTGTGTGTGTGTGTGTGTGTGTGTGTGTGTGTGTGTGTGTGTGTGTGTGTGTGTGTGTGTGTGTGTGTGTGTGTGTGTGTGTGTGTGTGTGTGTGTGCGTGCGCGTGTGTGTGTGTACGTGCATGCATGCATGCCTGCTTGTGTGGGAAAGTTATGTCCCCAGAGCACTCACCATGAGTTTCGCCTTAATCCTCGACATTTTGTCTCTATACGCAAGGATTATTTTCCTCCCTCCCTCCCTCCGAATTATAATCCCATTTTCCACCTCAGTATGACTTCCTCTCCCCAATAGTATTCTTAATTAAACTGGCCCGGACCTGGAGGAATTAGCACATATCACTTTTAATACACTCCACGCTGAGCCTCAGCAAAACTAATGGCTGCCATTACCCACACCGCTACGCTACACTCAACAAGTCCTGTCCTGCTCCAGAGAGGGGGGGGGGGGACAACAAAAAAGAGAGAGAGAGTGAGTGAGAGAGGGAGACAGAGAGAGAGGGAGACAGAGCGGGGAAGAGAGAGAGAGGGAGACAGAGGGGGGAGAGGGAGAGAGATAAAGAGAGGGAGAGAGAAAGGGAGAGAGAGAGAGAAAGAGAATAGATTGTCATCTACTTTTTTTTCCAGTGTTAATAACTTGACCTCTAGGGAGAAGGTTGCTCTGTGTTTACTGAAACTGTCTATTAGCTCACGCCCTGAAAGACTGTTTCTGGTATTTAATCACAGGCAGGAATTTGAGAAGGTCACTGCTCTCAGTAATGTGATGGATGCCATACAACTAATAAAACACCGCAAATTCAACACCCTTCAGGAGCCAAAGGCCTGAGAAAATGTGTGTGTGTGTGTGTGTGTGTGTGTGTGTGTGTGTGTGTGTGTGTGTGTGTGTGTGTGTGTGTGTGTGTGTGTGTGTGTGTGTGTGTGTGTGTGTGTGTGTGTGTGTGTGTGTGTGTGTGTGTGTGTGTGTGTGTGTGTGTGTGTGTGTGTGTGTGTGTTTTGGAGAGGGAAGGGGAAGAGAGAGAGAGAGAGAGAGAGAGAGAGAGAGAGAGAGAGAGAGAGAGAGAGAGAGAGAGAGAGAGAGAGAGAGAGAGGGGGGGGGGGGGGGGGGGCGGGTTCTCACTTCGCTACACTTGCTTTCAACATTTTCATCACATTCAAGCCATGGGCACTTACCCCAGAAATCTTAGAAATATGTTGAATGAATCCATTGGAACCTAATACAGCTGGATGTCGAAGGAGGGTTAGAGAACGTGTTAACTGTAACTTGTGTCGTGACCCTGACCCCCGGGGGCCCTCTTCCATCTCCCTGAAGCCTGGAGAAAGGCCTTATTAAAGCATGGAGGGAGGGGAGAGAGAGAACACTCCAGCACACCGCCACTTCACTTTATGTAGGAAGACTTTAAAGCAACATTTCGGTCAACAGACCTTCTTCAGGGTAATTACGGCAACAGTGTTTGACATCTTACATATATCTTTCAGTCCAAGGACGTCATACAGGTGTGAACCGTTGTGCCGATGGTGATGCTCCTCCCCTTTCACTTGTCAACGTCCATCACAGTAAATGTTTAGTTCAAGTACCCGTTCGCACATACAAATATCACTACTATACATTATACAAATATCACATATCTAACAAGTGTCATCCATAATAATGATATATTCATTGAAACTGCGCACATTTATCAAAAACCATCAAGAAAATATATATTTAACATAACGCTGCTGTCGGGACAAAACCTCATAACTCCATTTTTTTAATATTTTTTTTATTATATAAATCAACTCCGTAGATCATCCTCCATATGTGTGTGTGGGTTTTACAAAGTTTAAACAATGGGAAAGCATTAAACCGATCATCTGTCTAAACCTCCTAACTCTATTCACCCTCAAATCTGTGTTCGTTTTTTTCATCTGCTGAAAAGTTGGGTTTTTGGAGTTATGAGGTTTTGTCCCGACAGCAGCGATAATATACATAGATGCAGACAGGAGTGTTTTAAACTCATAACATAACATTCAACAATAATTTGTCATTCATTCCATTAGGTGCCAAGGTCTTCAATGTGTATAGATCCAGAATGATTCACGTTGTTTTAAGCGTGTTTCTATGTCCCTGCCGCCCAATGTTCTTTTCTCACCCGAAGAAATTCCTCAATAAAAGATTTAATCACATTTAATACTACCCTGGCATGTGGCTTAAATTATAACATGCTCATGCAGACTTGCGTATATATGTGGGGAAAAACATCTAGAGCCTTAAAACGGATATGTGAACACAAAAGCACTATTGGAAAGAACAACTGCAACCCTGTTGTTGC
>NC_140176.1:57335669-57348169 GCF_963971535.1 Notolepis coatsorum
CACCCAGACTGCAGACGACAGTGCTAACCGCTCAACTAAAAGGTCCGACCCATTAGCTAACAGCATTTTGCTGTCAGAACAATCTCATATTTAAGGTCCCCCTATAGGGGGACCCTGCTTTTCTTTATCATAAATCGATCAATAGAGACCATATTAGATCCCCAATTATCATATCATGGGGTATCATTGGAAAGCCATTGGCTACAACCCTGTGCAAAGATTTTCGAGATCGCCAAATGATTGACGGAGCTAGAGCCCCGGGAATCGGGGTGGTAATGTGTACTTTTGCGTACTTTGGGGCACGCCTCACATATCGGCATGTAACTCGAGAACCGCTGAACGGATTTTGTCACCTGAAAAGGCAATCGACAGGCAACAAATTGGGATTTAATTCTATCTATATATTGTATTAAAATAAATGCACACCCGAGCCACTAGAGGTCGGCAAAGAATCGTCCATATGTGGGCCCTTGGATGTTAAGAGGTTAATGTTTAAAAAGAAAAATTGTAGCCAAGAGTAAAGACCATAACCCTATCAAAAATAGTAGTCAAAGTGTATATTTTCATTTTTACCAATGTTTTATATGATTTATCCGAAATACGAATTTATCGGAAAATGCTAATTATCGTAAAAACCGCAAGGAAATTACTAAATCCAGATTCAACCCTGCCATTGGAAAGAGGAGCATTTTCCCTATCCATATATGTATGATTTGGCCATAATAAGGTCAAGGTCAAGTTCAAGGTCAAATATGAATTTATAATTAAAATCGATTATCATTAATAACTGTATCTACAAATCCTTCTGTTTAATCATCTTCCCGCAGTTAATTTGCTTAGATTTTTTGTACACATCTCAATAAGGTGGTCAATGAGCTCAGTGAGCATTTTCTCGTGCCCCGCAGATTTAACATGATCAAAGATGCAAAAATCATAAATCATAATTTATATTCTCCTTTTCTTCATTACAATTTACTCAGCCTAGTAACAGACACAATATTTCTGACACTGGAAATACATACCCCCAGGTCCCTAGATGTTCCTAGATACCAAGAACATGCAAATTGACCTTGCAGAAGTGGAGCAATCTTCCATTTATTTAGGCATGTACCTTTAGGCGAAATATTCCTACAGCTTAACAGGGTAGTTAGCTATTGGCCATTTTAAATGCTCTCATCTTGTTATCAACCCAGAAATGCTTAGTTGTAAGTTGATTAATCTAGTGTGGTCAATGCACAAAAAGTGAATGTCTTACAAGATTGTGTTTATATATGAAGTAATGTTATTTCCAATGTTCTCTATTTAGCCAAAGTGTGCAGCAAAGCTTTCTCACTGCACACCCAGCCACTGCTCTTCTCCGGGGAAGGCGAAAGCACGGTCGGCTTGCGTCACTTCAGCGGTCCTATTGGTGGTGTGTGAATGCAAACTGAAAAAAAAACCTGAAGGTATGTAGTTCTCGGGGGAGCTCCCTCTCAGGTAATTTTTATATATTTTTTTCTAATCTCATTATTAGTATCAAGACATTACACGTTATGTCATGTTGCAGATGAGGGTCGACATTATAAGATTTGATCAAACTCTACAACAGGTTTTCCATGATTGGACTATTCCCATTTATTTTTCTTTCCTCCCCCCTTTTCTATCCCTTATAAAGTTAATTAATGTGTTAAGTAAGTAGTATTTAGAGTAAAGCATACACCCACCCAACCGACAAGACACAATAATAACAACGGATGTATACACTTATGTACATACATGCAAAAAGAAATTTTATTAAATTAAAAGAAATAATAATAAAAAAATAAAATAAAATAAAAACAGTAATAATATATAATATAGGTAGTACTCCATTCTGGTAGCATGTTTTCCAAATAGTTATAAAATTAAGAATATAAAGTTAATTTAACACCCTCAGCGGTAGTAAGACCACCACAATGCCATCTGTGAGGATTCTGTGAGGATTGGCCCATTCCCCACCACACGCTTCTTCAAGGTACTGTGATGATTGGTCCATTCCCCGCCACACGCTTCAGGAGCGATTACCAATTTCCATCACGCACCTGTTGTAGTTTGTAATTAGCGCTCCAGAGGCTTCATATACTCGGGCCTTCTATCAATCGTTGTCGGTCGGTTGGGGTCGGTTTCAAACCATAACATTATCTCCCCAGCCATGTGTGGTCCAGCAGTGTCAGAAAGGTACAGAAAGGTAATTAAAATTTTACCATGGTTCTTTTGTTTTAAATCATTTACCACAACTACACCATGGTAAAAATGTATGTATCACCATGGTACAACTTTGGCACTGAATTAATACCATTGTACTGTATGATCCCATTTAATTAATCAGTAGGTAAATGCACACCATTCTTTATGAGGTGCTGGTGTTGGCAGAAAGATTAAAATAAGGAGGAATACCCTGTACTCCTGTTCACTGTTAGCTCCATATAAATGATTTAATAACTAATGTTTCACTAGTGACATTTATCTGGGTATTCTGTTTCTCCGCTGGTCAAAATATTAGTGATTAAATAATGTATATAGCTACATAGAGCTACATTGAGTGTGTGGTATTCCTCCTTGTAATCCAATTGTAACCATGTTACCCATGGTGATATCATGGTATGCAGGGGTGTAAAGTACTTTGTTACAATACTTAAGTACTGTTTTTGGGGATTTGTACTTTACTGGAGTATTATTAGGTTTGTATACTTGTACTTTTACTCAATTACATTTCAGGAAAAAAATACATACTTTTTACTCCTTACATTTAAAATGCAGACCTACAAAGTACAAAGTACAAATCTCGCAGGTCCAACTATTTGAATTAGTATATTTGTTTCTCTGGCCGAACTAACGTTAACGTTATTAATCCTGCGGCCGCACTTTATTTAAAAACAGCCAATCAATGGGTTCGAGCCCAGCTCTCTGCGTTGCTACCAGCTTGGCTGGTCGTTCATACTAACACAATTGGCAGTGTTAGGGGTGGGAAAGCTGGTGGGGTGTGTCCTGGTCGTTGTAAACAGCGACTCCTACAGTTCGGTCGGGGCGCCTGCTCAGCGAGGAAAGGATCTAAGGGGGGTAGTGTGATCCTTCCACACGTTACACCCTCTCAGTGAGAGTCCGCGCTGCCAGGTGAAAAGAAACGGTTGATTGGCTACACATGTGTCGGAGGAAGCATGTGATACTGTGATAGCCTCCACTCTCCCAGACCGACTGTAGGGGGTAGAGTGATCAGAGCGACCAGGAAGGGGATTGGGAATTGGCATAACGACTAACATTGGGATGGGAGAAAAACGGAGGAAAAAGGAGGGGGGAAAAGATAAAAAAAAAAAAGAAAAGAAAAGCCAATCAAATCCCCATCAATGGAAAATTAACCTGCCCATACCCATGCTGATTGGTCCTTGTGCAAGACTAGAAAGCGGGGATCTTTGATTAAACACCTGCTATCAGAAGAATAGACAGTCAGAGTGAAAAGCTACAGAAGATGGCCACAAACGATAGTATGATTGATGAAGAGGACGAAATGGAACATTTCATTTCATTTCAGATTTTTACTTTTACTTTTTTAGTACTTAATATAGAAACTTTTTTACTTTTACTCAAGTGTGTTTTTAGCCAGATACTCTGACTTTTACTTGAGTACGATTTTGAGACGGTACCCATACTTTCACTTAAGTATAATTTCTGGGTACTTTTTACACCCCTGATGGTATGGCCATTTTCTTACATACCATCATGGTATTGGAATGATGGAAATAGCATGATACTTTGTCTGCGATATCTCACAACACATGTATAAACATATAGAGGGGGGAAATGCATTCCTTCAGGACCACCGTGTCATATACAAGTTAACAGAGAGTTAACAGTAGAGACAGGACTATATCGTATATGTAGTATTACTACACAATAGACGAAAACTAAAATTTCACATTAAACAATTTAGTTTGTCCTTTGTAACCCTTGGTAGCAGGGTAATTATTAATCACATGTGGGAAGACATAGTGTCTGTTAAGCTCTTCCATGGTAATTCATTGTGGTTATATAGGTTTAGTTGGGGAAAACATAGTCATATTCTGATGACGTATTCAGAATATTCAATATATTCTGATTCTGTTTATTGAATTTGTTGACAGAATCTGGCTATGGGGCGACAATAATGTGGTCAAGAGGCATGGTTTCTATCTTTAGCCTTTGGCGTGGTTTATTATTATTCACATGGTAAGCAGCAGTACTAGAGTTCTCCTCTCTCTGAAAGGCAGGTGGGAAAGAGATAGAGGGGGAGGAGACATCTCTTTAAATACTCGCCACCTGGTGGTAGCATGAGTGGCTCCGCCTAGAGCGCCCTCTAGTGGAAACAGTTATATATGCAGTTAGACAGTTACTTGCAATCCTACATAGAACCTCTAACTTTAACACTCCCACTTAGGGTTGTATAGCACACTGTATAACTTCTCCAAAAACAATTTACAAAGAAAATAATACAATCCAGAACATCAAAAAGAATATGGCGGTCAATATTTTCACACCAAACATGACCTCTGCTAATCTCTTCAATTTCAATTTGGAAACAGGTTTTCTCATAGTGTCTGCTACCATGTCGTCCGTTGGACAATAAATCAGTGTCATTCTTTCTTCTCTGATGACAGATCTGATGAAATGATATCCTATATCGACATGTTTACATCTATGTCGGCACACTAGGTTCCTAGCAACCACAATGGTTCCCTGGTTGTCCTCGTAAACAACAGTCTTCATATATACATAGGTGTCCATCACTTCAAGCAGTTGTTCTAGATAAACACATTCCTGCATTGTCATAGCTAGAACATATATTCGGCTTCACAAGTTGATAATGTCACTGCAGGCTTTAAGCCCTAAACCCTCACTGCCCTTTCTGAAACACAGCTGTTCGTCTGCTGTACCTTTGGGATAACGAAAAACATGTTTTTGACGTAATTCAATGCTCCTCTGTGGGGTCAGCAAAATGCTGTGGCAATTTTACTCACTACAAAACATAGGTCAGGGCGAGTACAGGTTGTTAAACAAATGAGGCTACCCACAGCTTTTCTATACATCTTTTACATCAGTCAAAACGTTTCAGGATCTTTTCCACATAATTAAATAATTTCAAAATCATCCACCTCTGTATTTAAACATGGGATCCATTTCTGTATTTAAACATGGAATCCACTCAGGTATTTAAACCTGGATTCTACTCCTTCCGTATTTAAACCTGGAGTATCCTCCTCCTGCATTTAAGCAGTGTAGCCACCCTCCTTCCGTATTTAAAAATGGAGTACCCTCCTTCAGCATTTAAGCAATTAGCTACGAACCTTACTTTGTACTTGTTGTGGCCTTCAATACCCTCCTTGATTGAATACACCCATTTCCCTCCCACTGTCTGTCTGCCCTCTGGTAACTTGGTTAGAGTAAAGGTGTGGTTGTCCTCTAGGGACCTCATCTCCTCATCCCTTGCTCTCTCCCATTTACTTGATTCAGGGGACACTATGGCCTCTTTAAAGGTCGGAGGTACCACACTGACTACCCTGTAGCAGTAATCAATGGTGGTAAGTGTACTGTCATCCTCGTTACTTCCTCTCCGGGCATAGTCTGTCAGATACTTCAGGGGTTTGTGTTCCCTTGAGGGATACCTCCCACTGCTTGGGGCACGTGACGTCACCCTCGGGTGCTCCTCGTCATCGGGGGTGGCTGACTGTCTGTCTGCACGACCGTGCTAAGTACACTGGGCTGAGGTGTCTCTGTTTCTTCACACCTTACTCTGGAGTCCAGCTCTGGCTCCTCTGTCTGTGTCTCGCTCTCACATGTTGTCTTTGTGACAAACTTGACTAGCCTGTGTTTCTGCACTCTCCCTTTACCGGGATGATAAACTAGGAAAGCGGGGCTCCCTTTGTCGTGCCCTACAAAGAGTCCTTTTTCACATCTGTACTCGAGCTTTCCCCTGTCCTGCAGGTAAGCATGACACACTGATCCAAATTGGTGCATTCTAGCTAGATTACACTTATTTCCTGTCAGTGCTGTATACGGGGTGGTGCCCGTGTGCTTATTAAAGCACCTGTTTCTGATGTAAGCGGCTTCTTGCACTGCATAATGCCATAGGCTCTTAGGTAAGGTACTGTCTACTAGCTTACACCTAACCATTTCAAAAAGGGTGCGCCATTCCCTCTCTGCCACTCCGTTCTGGTGTGGGGGATATGGACATGACGTCTCGTGTCTTATCTTGTACCTTCTCAACAGTGATTGGAACTCTCTGTTTGTGAACTCGGTTCCGTTGTCGGACCTCAAGCATCTTACGTTACCATAAGGGGCTACGTCTGCCAGGAATTTCTCCGTGGCCTGGAGTGTGTCACTCTTTGCTTTGAGAAAGTAAACAAACAATGCTCCTGTGCACACATCTGTAAAAGACTGTACATATCTAAAGCCTCCTATGGACTCGTTGCTTACTGGACCGGCTAGATCCGTGTTAACTAGCGCAAGTGGCACCTATACTTTTTCTGTGGGATTTCTGTTTCTCGATTGAGTAAACTTCCCCGTTTTGCACACTACACATTCTTTGTCAGGTCTACGCTTTTCACCTTCAATGTGCATGCCTTCTGTCACTGCTTGCAGTTTCAGTAAATCCTCGTAATTACAATGACCCATAATCTCATGCCATGTCTGAATATCGTGACTGACCGTCACGCTACACACATCATTATTATCATTACACTTGTCGTTGTCATTACACTCTGTTTGCAGATAATACATTCTCTGGTACATCTTTATGTTAAACTGTGTACCGTCAGGCTCTACAAGAAAATGTTTACCTTATCGAAAAATACTTTGGCACCGTTTGCAGTAGCAGCTATTACAAAGAATAGTCCTTGTGGGAACGATGGTACGTAGAGAGCGTTCTTTAACGTCACTGTACGCCGGCGCCCTCCACTGTCCGTGAGGCATACCTGTGCGTCTCCTCTCTCTTGCGCCAACCCGTAGGTGCGCTTCCCGTCTGCCAGCTCCATGCTGTGTCTCTCCGGGTGGAAAGTGTTGTCAAAGTTCTTGAACCGACTCCTGTCGTTGATGACGTGGGACGACGTACCTGTGTCCACGATCAGTCCCTTCCTCTGGGCCGCTGCAGCTGCGCCGGCCTGGCGACGCACGCTGTCCGCGCCCCGAAAGCGAAGTCTTCTTGTCCCGTTACTCTCCGGGCGTCGTCTCAATCCGTCTCACGTCGACCGTCGCCGCCATTTGTCCGCTGCCGCCATCTTGTCCACAGCTGCCATCTTGTCCATAGCCGCCGTCTCGTCCATGGCCGTCATCTTGTCCATGCGCGTATTGCGCGCTCTGGTTGTGTTTCTTCATGCACGCTCTGTCTGTGTGCCCCGTGGATTTGCAGAAGCTACACCAGACAGTCTTTGTGCAGTCGCCTCTCCGATGGCCTTTCTCTCCGCATCTCCAACACGCCAGCTCCGCCGTGGGCCTGGTCTTCTCCCTTGGCGTCGCTCGGGCCTTCAGCACCCTCTCTCCCGCCTCCGCGGCGGCTGGGTGGGTGGGTATCTTCTGAGGCCTCGAAGTTTCATAACTTGGCCTTGAACTTTCCCAGCGTCATGTCCGCTGAACCGTGTTTTACCAGGAGTGTGAACGGTTTGTACAGCTCCGGTAGTCCTCTCATCACCATCGCCATCATTAGCCCATCGCTTGGTGCTTCTCCTGCACTCTTCAATGCCGTCATGATCTGCTCAGCTTTGATGACGTATTCGGTCACAGTCTCGGTGTGCCCCTTCCTCAGTGCTGTTAGTGTTATGTAGCGGGCCACGACTCGGGGTCTTCCTTGCCCGATATAATGCTCTCTCAACACCCCCAGGCTTTTTCTGCCTTTGTCTTTAGTGTCGCGGAATATCAGCCCCAAGCTTGTGTCGTCGAGCAGTGGCGCTAACTCACAGTATGCGTCTGCATTCCGCTTGTCGTCCAGGGCTTGTGCTTCCACCGTCAGGTTTCCCGTGGGGGCCGTCAAGATCGTCGTCTTCAGTCCCACACCGTGCATGCAGCATAACATGTGCTCTTCCCAGAGCTCGTAGTCTTCTGCCTTTCCATTGAATGAGGGCCATTTGCTCCTTCCCTTGGTCGCCATCCTCTTGGTTGATGGTAGGCGTAGCTTTAGCTCTTGTTGGCCTAGCGTCTAGCCACGCGGTGCTCCCGGCGCTAACCTAGCCTATACTTCAGCTAAACTTGCTACCCTTATTATTTCGCCCCTGCGTGATCTGGGCCCATAACCTGTTGACAGAATCTGGCTATGGGGCGACAATAATGTGGTCAAGAGGCATGGTTTCTATCTTTAGCCTTTGGCGTGGTTTATTATTATTCACATGGTAAGCAGCAGTACTAGAGTTCTCCTCTCTCTGAGAGGCAGGTGGGAAAGAGATAGAGGGGGAGGAGACATCTCTTTAAATACTCGCCACCTGGTGGTAGCATGAGTGGCTCCCCCTAGAGCGCCCTCTAGTGGAAACAGTTATATATGCAGTTAGACAGTTACTTGCAATCCTACATAGAACCTCTAACTTTAACAGAATTCAATGTCAAGAATGTATAGGTTAACTGCAGATAGGCTATGGATGGAATATTCTATACAAACTTAGCACAGGTGAAAAACACAATAATACTTTTGGATCTCTCAGCTGTATCACTCCACAGCAAGGCAGTGGACTTGTGCTGGCTATGGGCCCCTTCTCACAGAAGCCATTTCTACATGGTATAGATGGGTAAACAAATATGTATAATGTCCCATGTAATATAATTCAGACATGGAATATTCAACACAAACATACAGAACAGATCAGGATGTATGAGTTGTTTATTGAAGTCTCCACCAAGCAAATAATAAATAATATGAGAGGAAACATCTTCAAAATGGTGCCTGTAAACAGTCATGGCCACACAAAAAAATTACATTTGTGTCTATGTGTCTAAAAAGAAAAGGTAAAAAAGATAGCTTCCCACATTAATGTTTATCCACCGTGTTCCTGCATCTTCTGTCTGTATCAGAAAATCCGTTGCACCCGGGTCTCCCAGTGTGCATCGCGGTCTTCTGTCTCCCTCACCAATCGAGGGAGGTTTGTGCGGTCAGGCTTGTTCATCCAAAGTTCTCCAGGTCTAGCGGTCGACACAGTGTTTAGCACCATGCCCACAGCTCGACGGAAATGGTTTGATTGATTGATTGATTGATTGATTGATTGAATATTTTATTACCGGATTGCAGAATGGGTATACACAGTACAGCTCAATACACACAATTGTTAAGTGGATGCAGACCAGAGAAAGACTTTCATCTTGTTTACATCAGGGTCCCCCATTTTCAATTCATCATAACATATGACATACATGACATACAGATAGACAGTACTGTTTGTGATACAAAAAGAGTCTAAAAAAGAGAGTATACATTTGACGAAGAAACTGTACATTGGAGGAGGTTGGTAGGTAGGAGGTTGGTAGGTGGGGTGGAGGGGGGGGGGGTGGGTAGGTGGGGTGCGGTGGGGGGGGGAACTGTACATTGGAGGTGGTGGGGTGGGGGTAACTGTACATTGGATTATCGACGAAACCTTACTTGGTCCCAAGAAGAGGGTCTCGTGTATTATTGGGTTTAATAGGACATTTATTGTACATTGGAGGGGGTTGCGTTAGGACATTTACAGGGGCCAGTTTCGAATTGCAGTCTCTCGTAGGTGCTCTTTGAGAGTGGTTTTGAAAGTGGGTAGTGATTCACATTCCTTTACAGCTGTGGGTAGGGTGTTCCACATTGTTGTGGCATAATTGCGAAACGTGTTTAGTCCCTTGTTTGAGCCGAATCTGGGTTTGACATGACATTTTGACATGTACATGGGTACCTTAGTCGTGTAGTGTATCTTGTAGACCAGGCCCATTGCAAGTTGCTGTACTCTACTCTAAGCCATCCTAGGTTGTCAAAGTGGGCAGGGGTGAGGGTCCTAGAACTAAGGTCAAGCAGTAGTCTGACCAGTTTGTTTTGTGATGTTTGTAGTTTTGTTTTTAGCGCCTTTGAGGTGCTTTGGTACCATGAGGTGCAAGCATAGTCGTAGTACCCTTGAATAAGTGCTCCTGCCAGAGTCTTCAGGGTATTCTTGTTTACCAGAGAGGAGATCCGGTACAAGAATCTAGTTCGTTGGTTGACTTTTTTTATTACATTGGATGCCATTTTGTCACAGGAAAGATTTGTCTCTAGGATGGAACCTAGGTATGTAATTTCATTTTTCCTTGTGACAATATTGTCACCCACTGTAACTGAGAAGCCGTCGGTCTTGCTGAGTTATTTGAACCGAAGAGAATGGACTCTGTTTTACCCAGGTGTAATGATAGTTTGTTATCAGCGAGCCATGTGCAGATTTTGCCTAGTTCAGAGCTGAGGGTTTTTTCAACCTGTAACTTGTTCTTGTCAGAGACCAGCAGGGCTGAGTCGTCCACAAACAGGAACAAGTTGCAGTCACAAGCTGACAACATGTAATTTGCATACATTAGGAACAGTAGCGGTCCTAGTATGCTTCCTTGTGGAACACCACAGCTCACTGGGAAGGGGGGGGGGGGATAGGGTACCGTTTACCTCCACCATCTGTTCTCTCCCCTCCAGGTAGGATTGCATCCAGCTCACTGATAGACTATCAAAACCAATTGCTTTTAGCTTGTCAATCAGAATGAAATGATTGACAGTGTCGAAGGCCTTTTGTAGGTCCAGCATGACCATGTTGCAGTATTTACCCGCGTCCACCTCTTGTTTGATGTGGTCGTTCAAATAGAGAAGGCATGTGTCAGTGGAGTGGGATGTTCTGAAGCCAGATTGGAATTCGTAGATTAGATTTTTTCCCGCGAGGTACTTCTCGACCTGTTCGTAGACTATTTTTTCCATGACTTTCGAGATGGAGGCAAGAATAGAAACAGGGCGGTAGTTGCCTGGGTCTAATTTGCTGCCCTTTTTGTGCAGGGGTGTTACTCTCGCAATTTTGAAGTCTTTGGGTACGTGTCCCTGTTTTATGGAGAGGTTTATTATGTGAGTGATGACTGGGTGATGGCGGCTGCTGAGTCTGCTGGTTGTGAAAAGAGGCTTCAAGGCAACACCTGGGGGCGCTCTCCTACACCCAGCCCTCCCCTACGACATCTGCTGCTACGCTGCAGAGGTGGGCGGCACATTCGGACACATCTGACTTTTCTGACCTGTATAAATGACTGGATGAATGGATAAATGACACACTGGTGCTCTAGTGTGACATCTAGTGGCTGAATGTTATCTATAGCACATTTTAACGCGTGGCTTGACACTTGTTTGTCTTGTGACCCCATTTCTTCTGCCTGTGTGACACCTCCCGGCTCACTCAAAACCCGGGGCCAGAAGGCGGGCCAGAACTCTGACCATGGGACTCTGTGAGTAAGTTCATGGTACAGTACACTACTAGCGAGTATTTCATACAACCACCATACAACAAAAAAATGAACTATCCCTTTAAAAAAAAAAATTTGTATCTGTTTATTGACATTTTATTTTAAATTAATGTACATACTTTATAATCTTTTTTTAATAAACACATATACACCCACAACACTCCCGCCCTCCCCCATCCTACCACCCCTAAAATGAACAGCATGAACACATAACAAGCTGGTTCTGAAGGTAGCATCAAAACCCTCTAAGGAAGATAGACGTTTCTGGCTGGGTTTGTGAAGGTTAAAGTTGGGTATGTATGGGAAGGTCTTGAAGGAGTAGGCCTATAGTAGACCTATAGTAGACCTATAGAAGGAAGGTATGACTTCTGTGACGTGCAGGTCAGACGGACCAATCAGTAGCCTACATACAAACCTGAGAGTGACCACGTACGGTGCAGGGCAGTGTTAATTTAGTCAACGAAAATGATGACTAAATATGGTCGTCAACAAAGCTTTTTCCCCTGAGGACAACAAGACGAGACGTCACGTTAACACTTTCCGTGCCGGAGCTCGGTGCCCCGGAACCTCCTTGAATGCCGCCACCCACTTCAATGTTAGCGTTAAAAATGCCTAATCTATGTTTTAAATTATGGCTATGTGTCTAATCTGCCCGTCGCTTATCAATGACTCGTTTGCAGTCAACATTGTCGAAACGGATTGTTTTTTTATCGGTTCATTTTAGTTTTATAGCATTTTGAAAAAACCCTAGTTTTCAAGGAAAATATAAAGATTCCGTGATAAAAGACATTTACTGGAATATTCTAGAATACACAAAAACGTTGTCATTTTTCGGCCTATTTATGAATCGTTTTCAAATAAACGCTAGATTATCGATAGTATATGTGTACGTATGCACGCTATAGAAGCAAGCTGAAAATCGATTATCTTATTTCCTCATCAGCGATCACAGCCAAACAGCCACATCACACATAGGGGACACGCTGTTATCTCAGCGAATACAGCTCCGATTACCCCAAGACTGGTAACATAGACTCCTTACCTTAGATCAGATG
>NC_140176.1:57355669-57388169 GCF_963971535.1 Notolepis coatsorum
CACACACACACACACACACACACACACACACACACACACACACACACACACACACACACACACACACACACACACACACAAACACACACACACAGGCTAACGGAAAACAGCAGGCTACACTTCCTAACCAGAAAATAGCGATAAATATGGTAAATGGTGCATTTATATAGTGCTTTTATCCAAAGCGCTTTACAATTTCTCCTCACACATTCACACACTGACGGCGGAGGCAACCATGCAAGGTGCCAACCTGCTCATCGGGAGCAATTAGGGGTTAAGTGTCTTGCTCAAGCACACATCGACACGCTGCCTGGGAGGAGCGGGAATCGAACCGGGAAGCTTCCGATTACCAGGTGACTGCTCTACCTCTTGAGACACTGTCGCCCCCTATATATAACGTGCAAACATATCAATAGCATGCTTGCCTCCCAAAATCACACAGCATTACAGTCCTATTACAAAGCTTATACAGATGGGGGAAATAGTTTGCCTCACCCAGGATTAGCCGACACATGGCCAGGACAAATAATCTCTGTAGGTTTTGCGGAACCCATTAGCCATTCCTTTAGTATTTCCATGTTGAAGGAGCATAATCCACATTAGAAGACTCAGACTGTAACAGTGACATCCCGTCGCCGCCAGTCCAAGGGAAACAGAAACCCAAAACCAACACTTTTCTCTCTTCAAACATCCTAGCATCTGTCAGAATGAGACGCACTCCAGAGAAGCTCAAGACCTCAACACAAAGCTTGATGTCTCTTCCTTCAGTTCAGTTTAGCCACTACAGATAGCTAAGCAAGCTACGGTAGCTACTTTACTCCAGCCTTGTTTTAAGCTTTTTCACTCGCCTGTTGTCTGATCTTGATGGTCAGGTTGGGCCAAGCTCTTTGACGTGTCATGTTATCTCCTCTCAAGAGATTATTGAATTTGGGGTGCGGTTGAAATCCTGTGTCCCCTGTTCATCATTGTCAATAATGCCAGGCGTCCCTATATACTCCACCACGACTGACTCTGCCTGTAGGCTATAAATTAATCGCCGTTTAGGCCTCAGATTCAAGATGCTGATTTTATGCTGAATTTATGGTGCTATGTGCATATCTTGTGTCAGCAATTGGCTACACTGCAGCCAGACTGGGCAATGTTTCTATCGCCCCAGTAAAGATAATGAGAGAGACGGGATGAACAGGAAGCAAATTTCCCCCAAAACACAATGATTTATATTTCATATATTACACATTGTTGTGAAGGGCCAGATTAAACTGAATATATATATTTATTATATATATATATTTAATTGTATTTGTATATTCTCTAATATTCCCTGATATCCCTTGTATATTCCTTGTACAATATGCATTGAATATCCATTCTAGCCTACTGAACATCCCATAATAGTCTCCATTCTACTATTGGTCGAGACCTTGGTGCCAGGCTGCCATACCCCCCAGACCCAGTTCAAACGTACCGCTCAACATGTACGAACAAGTCCTAGTTCCGCGTAGGAATCTGGCTACCGCACCACTAACGGTACTATTTGTTCATAGTGCGTATATATACTGCGCTACGAAAGTAGGACTTCCTTTTTAGTCCAGTTTCTTACCCTCCAATAGAGTGACAGACGTAAAGCCTCCCCGCGACGCCACGTGTGGGAGTAAGGCCAAGTTCGGCCTACCATCGGTATTGAGACATCGTGTATATTAATATTTGAATAGTCATATTTGGCACTATATCGTCGAGTTGGACGTAGTCTATTAAGCTAATAATAGTCTATTCATATGTAGTGCTTCGTGCGGTGAGAATACTATCGTAGTCAGTACCCCATCGTTTCGGGCAGAGAACTGGCTGCTTATCCAGGGTGGCCGACCCCATGTGAGGCTGCACCCGAGGAGCCCCAGAGCCGACGAGCGAGTGGACCTGTATACCGGATTATTCTACCGACGACAGCCCGCCTTCCCAGGCACGGATTATGCTTTGTGTACAGTGATTATTCCATGGATAAAGACCCCCGACACTGCCGTGTGTTGGAACCCCCCCCCCCTGGAGAGGACGCAAGGTGAGGAGGCGCTCTGCAAGACGAGGTCGCTTCACGTCTCTCCTCCGTGGACCGGAGAGAGCCGGCCCACAGAGAGTCCAGCTGCTTTCATCTGTGGTCCAAGGATCGCTGGCGCATTGAACTGCACTACTGTGGGTTCACCCAGGATACCCTTGGCCGGACGAGGCAGCCAGACTCTACCCCCCCCCCCCTCCTACTCCTGTTGTCTTACAAGCGACCGGATTAACCCCCCTAGTGTATCCAGTCTTATAATCATTAAAGTATCATTGCTGTTATTCCTTAACTATTCCAGGTCGTATATTTACCACCTGCGCCATCAGAGATTGGACATTCTCTATTGATATACCGACGAATACTCTTTGCCATAAAAGTGCATACTATTTCAATTCATAAATGTAATTAAGTGATTAAGTGCTTGCTCTACACACCATTGCTGTGTAGGAATAAATACATACTTCGACTTCGTACATTTGTGTTGGATCCGTTTCATCTACGTGAGAGTGTTTATCATAATATATTTATGCCGAGTACTGGGTGGCCGAATATAAAGTACAAAGGTAGTGGTAGTAAGTATCATATCTAGTAATACAGTCAGGGAATTGTACCCCTCAGTTCCTTCGAGCCGGATGGTAATTAGTGTAATATTAATATAGTGTTATTAATATTGAAATGGCCTATGATGAACACTCCACGAAACGATCCTCCTAACCAACACCCGCAGCGCGAACGACGGCTCCCTCAGTACTTAGAGGCTTACGCTGTCAGTCAACAACCTAGTCTTCTACTAACAGTAAACGCGGTAAAACTAGAAAGTAAAAGTATGTCTAACCCCAACGCCCAGACTACCCCGACCATAGAGGCCCCTACGGGTTCTAATGTAACTGACCAAGTTCACGGTGGGGACCAGTGGGAACCAGACATGACTTCACACCCCGCCAGTACTGAAGAAGTAGTCCCCGATGAGTCCCGGGAGGAATACAACGCTACCGAGAGAGAACTCGGCACGGAAGAAGACGGGGAGAGCACCGTGGAGATAGAGCTCCAAGGCTCCGCAAGGAGTACCCCGAGGGAAGGCTCCCCTATACAACCGCCTTCTCCCAGCGAGGCAGAGAGGACCCTACAGCAGGCCTTCCTCATCAGCCTGAACGCCGCTGCTGAACGCGACCGACTGCAGATCCAGCAGCGGAGCGAAGAAGAGCATATACGTCTAGAAATAAGACGCATTCAGATGGAAGAGAATGTGGCCCGAGACCGAGCAGACAGCCAGCGAGCAGCTGCTGGTGCTCTACGGGACGCAGAGCGCGACAGACAGCAAGCGCAACTAATAGAACAGCTGATCAGACGGACAACACCCTCTCCCTCCGCCAGAGGCTCCAGGAACTCGTCTAGACACACCTCCAGGGCGGCATCCCCTAGCCGAGTAAACAACCCTGAACTTGACCAACAGACGAGGTCTATACCCCCCACAGACCACCTCCCCCCACCGGTCCAAGCGAGACCTAGCAACCGGGAAGGAGCAGCATATCCTGTGGAGAGGCTAAACCAGAGACTACAAGCACTGGATGACCTAACTGAAGACGAAGAGGAAGAGGAGGAGAACCACGCCCGATGACAGCACAGTACTCTACCGGACCAGGAGGTCCAGTACAGCCCAGGCTATACTCCCGCAGAGCTGCGCTACAGACCCCCGACTCTATACCCGGGTGAGCACGACGCACGACCCGCACCGAGGAACAGCACCTGGACAAGCGGGCCATGGTACACTGCCGGTACCAGCCCATACCAAGGAGCGGGAGGAGACTCGCCTAGGAGGCCTCTCCCCCAACGCTCGCCGATGTATCCACAGTCAGCGTCATACATTGGCATGCCTATGGTACCCGACTTCACCCAAGAGAACCGGGCCCAGTATACAGAACTCCGCATGTGTCTGGAGACCATGTTGGTGGATGTATTGGATGAACGCCATAAATACGCCATCCTACTGAAGCACTTAAAGGTACCCCGCGCACATAATATAGCGCTCGCCTACGCGACTTCCACCACCCCATACACAGCAGCGCTGGTAGCATTGGACCAGAGGTATGGGCGCATATGGGATTACGTGATCCAGGAGATCCGACACATCGACCGCTTACCCCCAGCAATAGACAATCGAGCACTGGACGACCTGTCCATCAGAGTGCAGTCCCTGGTAGGGATGTTGGGAGCGCAGAGAGAGAAGGGGAGGCATGAACTTTACGCCAACTCAAATGTGGAAAGGATCTTGGAGAAGCTGCCGCCCGCTCGACAGGAGCGTTTTAGGCGGCAGAGAGACCACCGAGACCCGAATGGCCCCGAACCGAACCTCCTCGATCTAGCAGACTTCCTGGCGAGAGAAGTCAGCAGCCTACGGCTAGATACATTCGGACGGAGCACCCCTGGCTCCAGAGAAGGAACCAGACGACTAAATGATGGAAGAAGATCGGTGACTGTGATGCACCAATCGGAGTCAGTACCGAGCAGCAGGAGCCACAGTACCCCCTCCAGAACGGAGAAGTGGAAGATAGTGTGCCCCTACTGTGAGAAAGAACACTGGCTAGCGCAATGTGACTCCTTCCCCAAGCTGAACGCGGAGGAAGCAAGTCAATGGATAAAGTCCAACAAGCGCTGTTTTCGCTGTGCGCGCTCACACATGGCAGCCGAATGCCGCTTAAAGAAAAGGTGCACCAAGTGCGATGGAGCCCATCTGGACATACTTCACGACAGTAACAGACGGCGCCCTTCACCCGCACCATCCAGCAGCAAAGCGATCGTCATGTACATCGATCCCGCCAGCAGCAGTGGAGCCCGAGTACTCCTAAAAGTAGTGCGTGTGACACTAAGCTACCAGAATAAAGTCCTGGACACTTACGCCGTCCTCGATGACGGGTCAGAGAAGACCCTTCTGCTCGCCTCCGCTGCGGCCCAGCTAGGGCTGCGGGGAAGCGAAACCCAAATGACAATTCGGACAATAAGACGAGATTTGAAGACGATAAAGGGCGAGAATGTCTCATTCTCTATCGCAGCAAGCGGCCAGCCTGAGCGACGGTACCAGATTACAGACGCTTTCACCAGCCAAGAAATAGGACTGTCGCGGTACACATACCCCGTCGCCAAGCTGATGGAGAAATATGCACATCTGCGCAAGTTACCGATCCCGCTCATAGACAATGCTATGCCGACCCTGTTGATAGGCTCCGACCATGCAGACCTCATTGTCCCGATAGACCGGGTTCATACCGGACCCCGAGGCTGTCCTGCAGCAGTCGAGACCCGTTTGGGATGGACTCTCCAAGGCCCGCTCGCCAAATCTCTCAAGCGAAGTACAGACACTAGATGTCTCCACTCCCGAGTCACAGAGGGAGAAACCGCACTCCTGCAACACGTAGAGCGGCTATGGACCTTGGAACAAATGCCCTTTAAGAACGGAAAGAAAGACATTCGCTCTAAAGATGACATTTACGCCATTCACCTCCTCGAGACAGGGACCAAGAGAGTCCCGGTCAACGGCGTGTTGAGATACGCCACGCCACTCCTGCGGCGAGAAGGAATGCCTACTTTCCACGCCAAGACAGACGCCACAGAACGGTACCTGCTGAACACGGAGCGGCGCTTAGCCAAGAACCCCGCCCAAGAGAGTGTATACCGCGCTGAGATTGAGAAGCTCATCACAGCGGGACACGTCACAAAGATGGACATTAAAGAGGCTGACCAGACCACTGAATCGGGGTACGTGCCTCACCACAAGGTCCATCACAACGGTAAAGACCGCATAGTATTTAACTGCAGCTACCAGATCGGATCCCAAAATCTGAATAAAGAGTTACTGCCCGGTCCCACACTCGGCCCCTCCCTACTCGGCGTTCTACTCCGCTTCCGCCAGGAAAGGGTGGCCATCAGCGGGGACATTAAAGGAATGTTCCTGCAGGTGAGATTAGTAGAGGAGGACAAGCCCCTGTTACGGTTCCTATGGAGAGAGAAGCCAGGAGATGAGCACCCAGCCATCTACCAATGGGAAGTCCTCCC
Source organism: Notolepis coatsorum (assembly GCF_963971535.1). Lineage (NCBI taxonomy): Eukaryota > Metazoa > Chordata > Actinopteri > Aulopiformes > Paralepididae > Notolepis > Notolepis coatsorum. The sequence goes on from NC_140176.1 coordinate 57,361,767, forward strand.
CTTCGGAACGACGTGCAGCCCCTGCTGTGCTACATTTGCACTACAGAAACATGTAGCAGAGGACCCAGCAGCGGACGAAGAGGTCCGACACAGCGTAAAGAACAGCTTCTACGTAGACAACTGTCTACAAAGCCTTTCAACCCAGGAAGAAGCCGAGGCTCTCCTGATTAAACTCTGCGCCTCATTGATCAAAGGCGGCTTTGATCTCAGGCAGTGGGCCAGCAGCGATCCGCAAGTACTGCGCAGCCTCTCCTCCGAGGACAAGGCAGCCAGCAGCGAGACCTGGATGGCTACAATCCCGGGAGAAGCCCAGGAGATGACCCTGGGATTGGTGTGGCGATTCAAAACAGATTCGCTTCACTACAGACACAAGCCCCTGACTACGGAGCAGGGAAGGCCGGCGGCGGCGCCGACCACCAGACGGAGTGTGTACACAACACTCGCCCGACAATATGACCCGCTAGGATGTATTCTACCGTACACCACCAGGGCAAAAATGATTGTACGAGCATTGTGGGACAAGGACCAGGGCTGGGACGACCCCATTCCCGCACACCTTGCATCCACCTGGAGAGAGTGGGAGATGGAGCTCCACTCACTCCCCGGCGTTAATATGCGCCGAAGCTACTTCCCACCCACGGTGAGGCCAGAGACATGTAAAATGGACTTACACGTCTTCAGTGACGCCTCAGAGGTCGCATACGGATCAGTAGCCTACTTGCGGGCCCAAGAAGAGGGGGGAGAGATCTACACAGCATTTGTCCTCGCCCGCTCGAGAATAGCCCCACGCAAGCAACAATCTATCCCACGCTTAGAGCTCTGCGCAGCCCTAGCCGGAGCGCACCTAGCCACGCTGATCCAACGTGAGCTCACCATACCGGTGTCTAGAACAATCCTGTGGTCAGATTCCACGACAGTACTCGCCTGGATCAAATCGGACTCATGCAAGTACAAAGTCTTCGTGGGAGTCAGAGTCACCGAGATTCAAGACTTAACCGAAGAGTTAACCGGAGAAACAGAGTGGCGCTACGTTGATACAAAACAGAACCCAGCTGACGTCATCACCCGGGGAATGCCCCTAGATGACCTCACCCGTCGCAATGTCTACAGTGACGGCCCAGCATTCCTAAAGCTCCCGGAAGGAGAGTGGCCCACGCCTATCCCGAGGGAAGCCAGTCAGGAGGAGGCTGAGAATAAGAAGCCTGTGTTCTGTGGATTGAGCACTGTTATCTCCGCAGACCCCAACATAGATGATTGCACTACCATAGAGAGTGCACAACAAAGGACATTCCTACTGCACTACCTACCGTCTCTACAGACCCGCCAGAAGTGGGTAAAGGAGAGAGACAATTTGACAGAAGGAACAGTCGTCATGATTATTGATCAATCACTGCCCAGAGCTATGTGGCCGGCCGGCCGCGTAAGCAAAGTGATCACCGGTGCCGACGGCAAGGTCCGAGCAGCTGAAGTGCTTGTCCAGGGTCGCACGTCCCGTGGCGAGGCTCATAGAACTGCCCCGACTCCCAGACACAATCGATGATGACCATGACCCTATAACCCTATGACTTTGTGAAGTTGACTGACCCCTACAGCAAACCCTTATGTGTAAATAGACAACGCGATTAATCTGTCTCTGCTTAACTGATTAGGTCTGGGACCAATCAGGGGGTGGCTGTTGTGAAGGGCCAGATTAAACCGAATATATATATTTATTATATATATATATTTAATTGTATTTGTATATTCTCTAATATTCCCTGATATCCCTTGTATATTCCTTGTACAATATGCATTGAATATCCATTCTAGCCTACTGAACATCCCATAATAGTCTCCATTCTACTATTGGTCGAGACCTTGGTGCCAGGCTGCCATACCCCCCAGACCCAGTTCAAACGTACCGCTCAACATGTACGAACAAGTCCTAGTTCCGCGTAGGAATCTGGCTACCGCACCACTAACGGTACTATTTGTTCATAGTGCGTATATACTGCGCTACGAAAGTAGGACTTCCTTTTTAGTCCAGTTTCTTACCCTCCAATAGAGTGACAGACGTAAAGCCTCCCCGCGACGCCACGTGTGGGAGTAAGGCCAAGTTCGGCCTACCATCGGTATTGAGACATCGTGTATATTAATATTTGAATAGTCATATTTGGCACTATATCGTCGAGTTGGACGTAGTCTATTAAGCTAATAATAGTCTATTCATATGTAGTGCTTCGTGCGGTGAGAATACTATCGTAGTCAGTACCCCATCGTTTCGGGCAGAGAACTGGCTGCTTATCCAGGGTGGCCGACCCCATGTGAGGCTGCACCCGAGGAGCCCCAGAGCCGACGAGCGAGTGGACCTGTATACCGGATTATTCTACCGACGACAGCCCGCCTTCCCAGGCACGGATTATGCTTTGTGTACAGTGATTATTCCATGGATAAAGACCCCCGACACTGCCGTGTGTTGGAACCCCCCCCCCCTGGAGAGGACGCAAGGTGAGGAGGCGCTCTGCAAGACGAGGTCGCTTCACGTCTCTCCTCCGTGGACCGGAGAGAGCCGGCCCACAGAGAGTCCAGCTGCTTTCATCTGTGGTCCAAGGATCGCTGGCGCATTGAACTGCACTACTGTGGGTTCACCCAGGATACCCTTGGCCGGACGAGGCAGCCAGACTCTACCCCCCCCCCCCCCCTCCTACTCCTGTTGTCTTACAAGCGACCGGATTAACCCCCCTAGTGTATCCAGTCTTATAATCATTAAAGTATCATTGCTGTTATTCCTTAACTATTCCAGGTCGTATATTTACCACCTGCGCCATCAGAGATTGGACATTCTCTATTGATATACCGACGAATACTCTTTGCCATAAAAGTGCATACTATTTCAATTCATAAATGTAATTAAGTGATTAAGTGCTTGCTCTACACACCATTGCTGTGTAGGAATAAATACATACTTCGACTTCGTACATTTGTGTTGGATCCGTTTCATCTACGTGAGAGTGTTTATCATAATATATTTATGCCGAGTACTGGGTGGCCGAATATAAAGTACAAAGGTAGTGGTAGTAAGTATCATATCTAGTAATACAGTCAGGGAATTGTACCCCTCAGTTACACACATTATTGTGCATTCGAAACACACACATACTTAAAATAAGTAGTTATTATTATTATATATATATTTTTTTAAATGTACATGAAAAGAAAAATATTAAAATACCGGTACTTTCCACCAGGAAGGGCGGCGCCATAGCACCCTCTATTGACCAGCCGCCACTGGTTTTCACTCTGTGTGTGTGTGTGTGTGTGTGTGTGTGTGTGTGTGTGTGTGTGTGTGTGTGTGTGTGTGTGTGTGTGTGTGTGTGTGTGTGTGTGTGTGTGTGTGTGTGTGTGTGTGTGTGTGTGTGTGTGTGTGTGTGTGTGTGTGGTTGTGTGCGTGTGTGTGTGTGTGTGTGTGTGTGTGTGTGTGTGTGTGTGTGTGTGTGTGTGTGTGTGTGTGTGTGTGTGTGTGTGTGTGTGTGTGTGTGTGTGTGTGTGTGTGTTTACCAAAAGAAAGTGAATGAATGACAAGTCAACTCCAAGCGCCGGGACCCTCCCCACGTCTAAAGAAAAGGCCGACCGAAGGCTTGTAAAGAGAGGTGGTGACCCCGACACAAGAAGAGACACAGTGGTGAATGTAGCGCACTGTGTGAGCCCCAGGACCCTGAACAGTGCATGTGAAAGAGAGGGATGCTCTGGTGAAAGGAGGAGAGAGAGACGGAGGGCTGGAGAATCTCTGTGGTCGCACCGAGCGCCGTGCCAAACCCAGCCAGGATGCCGGCTTTTCTTTTTTTCTGTCTTTCTTTCTTTCCCAGAGCCAACCTACGGGAAATACGGACCATATTAATTAAAAACTTCCAGGAGCAGGTGGGTACGAGGGTCAGCCAAGGGTCCAAACAACAGATCAGGGGCCAAACCCCCAGTAACGATCTGCACATCTCAACTCGGGGCTTGGTGTTTACTGCCGATTCTATCTATTCCATGTGAGAATAAAAACGAGACGATGATGAGAGTTCAAGAGGCGATTGGGGGAGCAGTGACGTCATGCCCATCCTGGCCGGGGGGGGGGGGGGGGGGGAGCACGTGCCCCACAAGATCTTTGATGTGTGGATTTTTTTTCTTCAGGGAAAGGCCCCATTGTCCCTGCTGTAATTGTGCCCCCACCCCGAGAATTCTGGCTTGCATAACGGCCCTGGGGGGGAAGTGACTATGAATATGGAGAAAATAACGACACCACTATCATCCACTTCCATCGCAGCTAGAGGTTCGGTCCCAACGTTCACTTCAAAACGCAGCGTCGATTGGAAACGACAACGTCGGACCAGTGACACAGACATGAAAGAGAGAGGATCTGAATTGAGTTGAATTTTTCTAATAAGGGGGTGAATTGCTTCATGTGTTTATCATTCCCCCCCCCCCCCCCCCAAAAACTATTATCCTCTAGACCCCCCCTCCCAAAAATAAAAGCCAAGGGAGGTCATTCTATTTTCCCCCCATCTCTTTCTTTCTGTTCCATTATTATCGTTTCCTTCAGAAGTGGAGGAGGAAGGAGGAGGATGATGATGATGATTCCGCGGCGTGTTTTGATGATTCAAACCGGCCGTAACGGTTTCCATGTTGCGCCGCTCTTCGGGGACGGAGGTTCAGACGTGTAATTAGGCAGAGATCAGAGGAGCGGCGCCCCGGGAGGAGCCAGCCCACAGGACAATGAAACAAGCACCACACGGCGACGACGCCACGTTCCTTTTAGGAGAGAGAGAGAGAGAAAGTGCACCCCCCCCCCCCTAGCAGCTCCGTGATCCTTAACCCTTCCACTACCACACTACAGAAGGTTAACCTTTCACTACAGTACTGTAGTGTGGTAGTGAAAGGGCTAACCTTCTGTAGTGTGGTTGTGAAAGGGTTAACCATTTGCCGTGTGGCAGTGAAAGGGTTAACCGTATGTATTGTAGCAGTATGGTAGTGAAAGGGTTATTAAGAGGGTGTTTAGTCCAGCGAGGCGACAGGAGTTATGCCCAGGCTGGCACCACCACCGGGGCCGTAGATCATGAAGGAAGGAGGGGTTTGAATGGTGTGAGGAGAACCTTCCTGCCAGCCTCTGTTCTGCTGATCTCCTTGGGAAGAATTAGGCCATATTTCTTCCAGCATGGGGGGGTTTAAAAAGAAAAAAAATCACACATTTTCAGTGTGCTTAGAGGTAAAGCCCCTTCAGTCACGGCAGGCAGTATTAATTTATAACAGCGGGTTTGGGGGGGGGGGGGAGGGGGTGTCACTGGTGTTTATACGTTTCGGCTAAAGGAATAACATAAATCCCTAAGTAAACGTAATCTGTCGGTGATTGTAAACAGTCTGTCACAGTAATGGCCCCGGGAAACAAATGAGGACCTCATGGCGCGGGCCTGCAGTAAAAGGCTTCGGGGGGCCCCTCTCGCCCTAACATCCACAAGCTCCTCCGTCTAAACCCCCTGGCCCCATCACTCGCTCTTTAAAGCAAGCGTCGTTTTTCAACATTACAGTATCTGTGTCTCTGGTTTATGATACGGCATGATGTGTTAATGGCGACGTGTGTTTTGTCAACATGGCGTTGCTGTTAACAAGCCTGTAACACGTCGCTCTGACGCACGAGGGATTAAGACGCGCAGATGTCAGATGTCCTTTACATTGTTGTTGTTACTGTACGTTTCTGTGTTGCCAGATGTTTGTTTTGCATAATAGAGGCGTGGAAAGTAACTTAAGGTAATTACTTTGACTTTACACTTTTACTCTTACTTCACTGTCCTTATCTGTAACACCTATAACACCAAGCGCTAGTTACTTTTGGTAAAGAGTTTAGCAAACAACACATACAATAGATTTGAACAAATTAAATGTTCAGAAAGGAAATCAACTCAAAAAGGAAACCATCAGGGAAACCTGTCCACATATAGAGGATAATGCATCAAAGATAGTACTCTTCTTTGTACCAAAATATGAGATTACATTGAACAAGTACTTCTATATTTCAATACATTTAATGTGAACAACAACAACAGCAACAACACCTATGACAGCATGACAGACAACAAGAAGCACAATCTGTTAGCAGTTCATGACCAAACCCAGTATTGTAAAAACCCAGTTGATGAACGTACTAGCCTGTCTAAGAGGGTCTCAAAACATGGATTGTCCCAGTCTGGTCTGGTCTGACCTATAGGTCAATGAGGCTAAATGAAGGAGAGGACATGGCTGTCATATCCTGTGAGAAATTGGGGTATAACACATGCATAGTTAACGTTGGTCAGCATTTGATTTTGTCCCCACACACTCCACCAACACAATTGACCTATCTGAAGCAACAGTTGTGATTGGAGGATCAAGATAAGAGGGTTTGAGATTTGAGCATGATGATGATGATGATGATGATGATGATGATGATGATGATGATGATGATGATGATGATGATGATGATGATGAGTGATATAAACCTGATATTTAATAATATTCACTCTCTCCGATTAGTTGATTAAACTTAACGAGAGAGGAAAAACACAACACTTTCTTTTACAGTGCATTTCCCATTGGGTGATTTAGCTTCCAATATGATACCCTTAACCTATAGGTGAGGCAGCCAGGAACATCCTGCCTCCCCTCTAAACTCTGGGCAGAGAGACACACGCTGGTGCCGGGATAACAGCCTACTCCTGAACATTGGTAAAACCAAGGAGCTGATCGTGGATTTTAGGAGGATACAGCAGGGAACACACAAGCTACTGTGGATAAATGGGGCTATCGTAGACAGGGTGAGCAGTTTTAAGTACCTGGGAGTCCACATCACAGAGGACCTGACATGGACAACACACATAGACACTGTAGTAAGAAAAGGCGAAACAGCGCCTCTATCACCTGAGACAATTAAGGAAGTTCAGAGTATCGGGAAAGATACTCCACTCCTTCTATTCCGGGGCTGTAGAGAGCATTCTGACTGGAAACATCACTGCCTGGTTTGGAAACAGCATGGCCCAGGACAGGAAGGCCCTACAGAGAGTGGTGCGCTCAGCAGAGCAGACTACGGGTATTGCACTACCACCCCTGCAGGGCTTATACAATGGGAGGTGCAAATCCAGAGCCTGCAGAATAATTGAAAGACCCTCACCTCACCAACTACAGCCTGTTCAAGCTGCTGCAGTCAGGCAAGCGCCTCCGCATATACACAGCAAGAACAGAGAGACTAAGGCATCAGCTTCTTCCCTCAGGCCATCAGAACACTGATCACTGATCTCTCCACACACAAGCACACATGAACACACACATACACACACCACACACATTCTGCACCCGCTCACACACTAACGCACCAAAGGTCACTTTAAACACATAAGAAAAGGACACTTTAAAGGAAGGGGGGAAAAAGGACACTTTAAAAAAATAACTTTTTGTGATTATTGCATAGTATAGTTAGTAATAGCAAGTATAGCATAGGGACATAGAAGTAAACCTGTATATTGTATAGTAGTGTACATAGGACCCAGTGCCTTTGAGTCATAGCTCAACATTGTATTGCAATGGAGCAATACAAAGGATTTATTAACATGTCTATTGTATCATGTCTATTTTATGTCTATAACATCTTCTACTTATTTTATATTGTATTCTTGCACAATCGAAGCGGGCATGCCAACCGCATTTCACTGTATGCCCTGGTATGTATGTGATAAATAAACCTCTTGAATCTTGAATCTTGACCCCCCCCCCCCCCCCTCCCTCTCTCTCTCTCTCTCTCTCTCTCTCTCTCTATCTCTCTCTCTCTCTCTTCGGAGGGGAGTGCGAGCGCATAGGCCTATAAGACCAAAGCGAGGCCCGGACCGGGATCTCCGTGCGAGATAAGACCAGGATAAAGCCAGGCACCAGGAAGGAGACTACCCAGAACCCCGGTGCTCCCCGATGTGACAGAGCCACTATTCATTTTTCAGGAAGAAAGAAAAAAAAAACAACATCAACAATATCAGATGCAGGCAAAGTCAGGAGGAGGAGGAGGAGGAGGAGAGGAGGAGGAGGAGGAGGAGGAGGAGGAGGAGAAGAGGAGGGTGAGGGGTTCAAGTTGGGCGACTTGACTTCATTATGAAATGAACTCTCTTCCCATGGAACCCTTGGCTGATTTTTAACTGAATGTTGTTTTTACAGAGGAGCGAGAGAGAGGAGAGAGAGAGAGAGAGATAGAGAGAGAGAGAGAGAGAGAGAGAGAGAGAGAGGGAGAGAGAGGGAGAGAGAGAGAGAGAGAGAGAGAGAGAGAGAGAGAGAGAGAGAGAGAGGAGAGAGAGAGAAAGAGAGGTTAACAGAATGTATTTGCCTGTAAAATCAGCCCAGCCTCCCCACCCCCACCCCCCGTCCACAAAATTTCCCAACCCCTTAGAGCTTAGAATTTTGAGCGTGTGAATGCATAATCCAACACAAACACACTCCGCATAAACAACCTCCATTGATCTTTAGTTTACCCATTTTCGCAAAATTTTTCACAAATAAACAGCCGTCCAAAGGAGGTTGGTCGTTCTTGGCTGTAGCCGATTCAACGCGGAGAGAGAGAAAAAACAACCTTGTTGTTGGCGCCATCACAACCCAAATACTTGCTGTTGTCACTCCGTCCATAAATCATCCCTTTCTCCTCATCCCTGCACAGAAGCCGTGAACAATAGTGGGTAAACAGAGGTGGTAGGAGGATAAAGAGTCCGTTAGCACGGCGCTGTCCTCTCCCACACACATTCCTACCGGCCTGTGTGTCTAGTTAGGGGCAGAGAGCCGGCCGTGGCATCATACGTCACAGCAAGGCAAACACGCTGGACAGACCTGAGACACACAGGGCACTTGCGCACGCACGCACACACACACATACACACACACGCTGGACAGACCTGAGAGACACATACTGTAGGGCACTCGCGCACGCACACACACACACAAAGGCGCACATGAATATACACGTGTGCACACACACACACTACAAAATTGCACATGAATCACACACAATGTGATCTCTTTCTTATATAGCCAATAACTTCCCATGAGGTGTCAGAGTGCAGATGTCAAAGTGAAATCTATGCTGGTAAAACTCAAAGGCATCGGGGTGACCAAGTTTTGGCGAGATGTAAGGTTTGAATCAAATATAATATATTATAGAATGATACATACACACGCACGCACACACACACAAACACACACACAAGAAAGGTCAGTCGTAGCACAGACCGCTGCAATAAATCCACCTTTTCTCTTCCTTCTTAGCTCAGACTTGACTTCTGTCCTCCATGAGCTCCACATCACCTCCCCATCTCGTACCCTTTGCAGCCGAACCAAAGGTGCTCTTACACCACTAGGCACGCGGGCCAATAAAAAGACGCCGCCTCTCGCCTTCCAAACAGACGTGAGCGCGGGGGAATGTGAGGTCACCCCTGCGTGTCAAAGTTAAGGAGGTTACAATGGTTACAACTCCGGAGAGAGAGGGAGAGACAGACGCTCCTCAGTCGTCCACAGACACGCACTAGTTCCCTGAGAGCGCTGTAGGAGACTTGGCCTCTGGCTTTAGGGACACGACAGAGACAAGGCTTACCGCGCCCTCACGCCGGGTGTGAAGGACGGCAGAAGGCCGGCTGGAGAGAGAGAGAGAGAGAGAGAGAGAGAGAGAGAGAGAGAGAGAGAGAGAGAGAGAGAGAGAGAGAGAGAGAGAGAGAGAGAGAGAGAGAGAGAGAGAGAGAGAGAGAGAGAGAGAGAGAGAGAGAGAGAGAGAGAGAGAGAGAGAGAGAGAAGGGGGGGGGGGGGGTCAGGGGGGAGGAGAATGGGATTGAGAGCAGTGGGTTGCCAGCGGAACAATGCGGCCTCCATAAGTGTTTGGTGCCCTGTTTCATGTGAGCGCTTGCTGTCTGAAAAGGATGAAAAGGGCACCACCTTGCTCTGAGGTCAAGGGTCATTGGTAGATCTGAATGCTCATTTATCCCCCGGGCAGCCACAGCTCGACCGGCCCCCCCTCAGGGAGTTGGTGAGTGTGAAAAAAGGAAATAGGCGGTCAAGTCATGACACTTGACAGGTATCACATACTGCAACTTTAAATATTTAAGTAGTATCAATCTATATGTATGTATTATACTTACCCTAAAGATCCTGTAGGATTTTAGAGATATATCGATGGTTGAAACGCAAAACCTCCTATGATTTCCCTTTGTATGATGAGAAACCTCCTATCTGCACCTATTCAGTCTGTCTGCACGATATTTTCCAAACGCCAAAAGCAGTGTATTGTATTGGGTATCCTTAAAAGCATTCTGCAAGAAAACAACACGTTTTCTTTGTTTCTCAAAAAGTTTAAAAAAAAATATGTTTCAGCCATCAATATTTAACTTGTGTCACGCTACAGTAATTTGAATTCTCTATCTAGCTAAAAGAAACGTGCAGTGCATTTTAACAATGAAAACAACAACTTCCATGATCCCACGCTACTTCATGACGTCATCAAACGTATTATTTTGTTATTGTTTTGATTGAAAGACCTCTAGCAGCATAAAATTACATACTGTGCATACAGAGCTTCTCCATTGACAATGAATGGGAGACTGATTTTGTGGACCCACAGAACATTTGTTTTATATCCAAATGAGCTTTATTCTATAGTTGTGTTAACACATGAAAGCATACTTAAACACTTGTCTCCAATGTTGTCCTCGTTGGTAGACAAAACAAGATTACAATACACAAAAAAACATTCAGAAAGTTGACATTTGAATGAATGAATGATTTTATTTCGGTCCACTTTTACAAAGCATAGTAGTAGAAAAAAATCTTTAATGAAAGAACATTTATAAAATGACCGAAAAGGTGTAGGCTGAAGCCGAGGCTTATAATTGCCTACCCTTTTTACATTACATTACATTACATTATTTACACACAAAAACAAATCCAAAAAAGAAACATAATTCAGTGCATCATTTAGCAAAGGTTACAAACGTTTCATAGTTTTATGTACAAAACGTATACACATTTATTTGTGTATTTAAAAAAAAAATTGTATATGTTTTTTATTTTCCCTTTGTCACTATTTGAATACAGTTATGTTATAGATCAAATATAATTAGGATAATAATGAGGTTTTATATTTTTGTATCACCTTGAGTAATTTCTTGAAAGTATGTAGCGAACTAAAATGTTTTACTTCTTTGTCAAAGTTATTCCATAGTTTTAACAGATAAACATTGACTTTTTATATTTATCCTTGCCTTTGCGATATTGAATACACAAGTTCCCCTAAGTCTATATCGGCTCTCTCTAGTCTGGAACAACTCCTGAATGCAACTTGGAAGTGAGTGCTTATGTGCTTTGTACATTATTATTGCAGTGCTAAGATCGACAAGATCTTCTTATTTTAAGGTATTTGATTTAATAAAGAGTGCGTTTGTCGGTTCATAGTAATAATCAGCTTGATTCACAATTCTTATGGCTTTCTTCTGCATTATGAAAATTTGGTCCAGAGATGCTCTGTACCAAATTTGGCAACGATCGCTCAAGATAAGGAGGAGTAGCAAAAGAATACATTTGTTTCTGAGAGTTACGGTTCAAGAGTTACAGGCCAAAACGTAAGGTTATGTATATAACCAAGTTCTATGAATACTGGTGACGCTCAGCGTCATCTGCACACATCTCACTCCAGTGACGTGCACTGAATAAAAACTTCACAATGTACCTTTACATACCAACATCTGTCTGACCACACCCCCATCTGCTACCTATAAGCAGGGATGGGGCCACACACTCATCTCCTTCCCAAAAAAATTCACCACAATGAAAAATCAAGGGCCGCAGTGGCGTCCCGACGCTGAGCGTCACCAGTATTCATAGAACTTGGTTATATACATAACCTTACGTTCTATATCATACTGGCTCCGCTCAGCGTCATCTGCACTACAGGAGCTGAGCGAGAGCCAGAAGCTTGACAAATGTACCCCGCTGAGGCCCCCCACAACCATCAGACCGGAGAGGACCGAGCCCCCCCGACCCTCCCTAATGGAGGATACCCTCCCTATTGGAGGACGGGAGGGAGACGGATCCGACGAAGAGAAGAGAAACTTGAGCAACTCAACGCACAGGGTGAGCAGACCGTGGCTTGACCCCACGACTACGCACATGCACAACCCGCATGCCACCAGGGAACGAACGGAAGGAACAACCCTCGTTACTGCCCCCAAAATCACGGGGTCAAGAGCAAACTCAACCCTGTGGCAAGGCCGTAGCAGCGGAGCGCGAAGGAAGACCCAGACCCACTGAAGGGACTGGATCCCCTGGAAAAAGGGGGCCCGGAGAGGTCAATGACGCTAAGCATCAAGACCTCACCAGGTGGTCACTTAGTGACACCGCCCCCCACATCGCCAGCGTATTCGGACAGGGCCCCTCCAAGAGCGGGCCCTTCCCCCCACTAGTACGCTGCCTGGCACACTGACCCTGCAACACAGGCAGTCAGCATGGCCGTAACTTGAAGCACTCAAAAGGCTAAACCCAGAGGGGTCGATCCCTTAAACCAGGCAACAGGCTTTAGACCCGAGCCTGGAGCACTGCGGACGAGACAGGCACCAAAGGGGTCAACTGAAAACAGCACCCTGGCGGAAGGGGCGTATGCTGGCATTGTTGCGTACCATGACAAAGCCTCCACCAAAAAAACCACACCCAGAGGGGTCGAGGCAGAGAAGGCTGACACGATTGGCAGACGTCATGAACGTGCAGGGGCACACTCAACCGGGTAACCTGGGAGTTGACTCTGCTCCAACACACCAGGGAATCAACCACCCTCTAGGTACCACATGCGGTGGTTGTTCCTATAACCCCTCAAGAAAAAACTCCAAAACACACCTGCGGGTATACACCGGCTACACCGCAGTACAAGTGTTTCAGTTTTCAAAAAAGGGTTATTCCAGGCCTACGGGTCGACGAAACACAACTTCGGACCGGCGGCTCGGGAAGCACACAGGGCTACCAGAGGAGGTCCATAAGACCACCCCAACAGCCCCCTCTTCGCCATGCGTGAGAGAGGAGCGAAAAGAATGGAGAACCAGCCCCTTCATGATAGCGCAGGGTACAACCTGTACCCAACAAAGGGTCTCCATAACGCCCAACCCTGTGACACCCGGGCCGACCCGGCATTTTTCCTCCCGAAAAAAGCACAAGTCCCTCAGGGTACCAGAACAGCAGATCTGCGTCCCCGGCGGACAACGGGTTAACTGACCTGGACCAGCGTGACCAGAACCAGTCGTGTGCCCTAACCACGCCAACATCCCCACTCCAGGAGAGGGGGTAGGCATGCGTGTCGATCTAAAACATGAAAAGAGGGCGCCACCCAGACGGTCCCATTCGTACCACGCTCAGTGGCCCACCCCAAGGGCGTGAGACCCCTCTACCTATGTTCTGATCTATTCCGTTAACATCCCCCAGATATGAACGAGAATTCGTCGAGACAAACCTAGTAAACTGGCGCTCGGAAGAGACAAACTCCATCCCAGTTGCCCTATAAAAACGCAGTTTTAATAACGAGCAACCAAGGCGCACCAGCCTCATGCGTGATTCCTATCAGAAAACACCCAGAGCCAGCACTATGTACGCGTCGAGACCCAAAACACATCAATGGATAGTCTAACAAGACACCAGATACCGTTCCTCCAAGCGGCCTGGGGAACGACAAGAAGCCACCTTTTTAATTTTACATTTTCCAGAAAGAAAAAAATAATACGGACATGGGTCCCATGCGACGCGGCTGAGGGAAACACCACCCCGTCAACCACACTTCATAAGAGGGGACGGTGAGCGAAACCCATGACTCAACAGACCTATAAGGCGAGGAGTCAGGGAAACCCTAAACAATACCCTGTCCACCTACTCCAAAAAGGAGAGGACAGGGAACCCCCAGAGAGACTTCCCACGCGAGCTGTATAGATTGAAAAGAAATATTGCAACATTGAGCTATGTAACACTTGGGTTAGGGCTCTCCGAGGAGGAGGCACTGAACCAATACACACTCAATAATCGAATTGAATCGAATACACACACAATAGAGCAGAACTCCTTTTTGAAGTTCTACTCACCTTGACAATCTGAGGAGGAGGCTCTGAAACTCTGAGGAGGCTCCCTCACTGGGAAGGAGAGTCCGAACTCACAGAAGGCACTTCTCCCTGAGGAGGAGCTTCGTGAGGAGGAGCTCTGACAACTCCCTGAAACAGATCCATAACATGGAACCTGAACAACTCACAGAAGTCTTACCAATAGAGATGCACTCAGTGACGTACTCTATGGCGGGGGAATTTCCGCGGTGCACACGCCCAATTTTTCAGGGCGTAGGACCTGGAAACCCCCCCCCCCTACCCTGTAACGTGCCGAACAGCAACGTGACAGGAACCCTGAAGGACAGGGGGTTTTAACCCCTGACCAATCAGAAAAGGGGAGGAAAGGATTACCAGTTCACCCCTTTACGACCCCTCACCCCTGATACGATATAATGACAAAGTAGAGCATGACCCAGTCATAGCATACTACATGAAGCATCTAACAGCTTCACATAGCTCATGTGCTAACCTGCTATCTGAGTTTTACTAAGGAAAAAACACAGAACAGAGAGGGCCCCTTTAAGAGCCCCGGTCCAGACTTACACATGTGCTTCTGTGGGCCAAACCTAACCCAGTTGTAGATCACAACGACACACACAACCCTTCATCACAACAAAAAATGGCAAAGTACACTCTTACTACAGAGGAACGCCGTTTTTCATAACGAGAGAAGACACAAGTCCTCGATTATGTAATGGCCACAGACCTTGCTAAGCACACATGATAAGTGACCAAACAACCTTTTCTTTAGGAAAAAAAATTTCTCAAGCGGAAGCACAACCCCAGCAACTTAAGCTGAGGGTTACATCGTATCCCCACAAACACAGTGACACAATATATTGTAAATAACATGTCTGAGAGGAGGGGGGGAAGCCCCAGGGAACCGGGGGGTCACCCCTCCTATCTTACCCTTGATACGACCAAGTTGAGCAGGTACCCCTGTTAATATGTGAACATGCTGTTCATTGTCATCACAGGCTGAGAAAAGATTCATTCCTCAATCACATGTCACTAAGCATAGCTTCACAGGTTTAACTAACCCTCTTAGTTGTGAGTCCACCCACGGTACAACGTTACATGAACACACATGTTCTCATCACAACCAACCAGTTCATTTTTACACATGTAAAAAACAACGCCGATTTACTATGGAGAGAGAAGCTATACCAGTGACAAGACAATTCACACACAACATGCGTCGTATCCTCAATGTATTGCAGCAACACATGTGTTGGAAACATCGTTATTACAAAACATTTAGAAGGGAAGAAAAGAAGAAGTGTTTAAAGTCCGGTCAGGACTCCTACCTTCACCCTGAGCGCAGGCCGAGAGGACTCCAACACTGGTCAACGGGACACCGAGTCGAACCCAGCATCTCCTGCGTTGGTGACAAGGGTATGTCCGCTACGCCACCCAGCCGCCGTTCTCCATGTTGACGAAGTCCTCGCTGGCACTGGCACCCGGGTGTAGGGTCGACTAACATCCTCTGTCAAAGATGACGTCGTAGTCAGAGTGTTTAAGGCATGTTATAGTCACAGTAACGTTTCAACAGTGTAGCATTAAGTTAACAGCCGTCCGACTGATAGCAACAAGCTAACGTTTACTAGCCTAGTAAACACAACGAGCTAGCGCCGCAGCTAACAGCTGACTGGCTAACACAGTAGGCCACAAACTAGCACGCCAGCTAAGCAGCTATCACCTGAACTGTACACAACGACATAACAAGCCACACTTCAGACAGGCCGCTGTCCAAGTCCCTCCCCATCCTAAGAGGGAAGAGAAAAAGAAATGTCAAACACAGTTTTCAACGGTGATTTACCAGACATACAGCGGAGCCGGCACAATTCCCATCCGGGCTGCAGCCGACTTGAGCATGGAACTCCCGATAATGAAGATCCATGCCCACTTTTCCTCGTGCTTTAGGGTGTACTTCCACATTCATGTACTTCCCCCCCCCCCCCCCCCCCTACCCTGTAACGTGCCGAACAGCAACGTGACAGGAACCCTGAAGGACAGGGGGTTTTAACCCCTGACCAATCAGAAAAGGGGAGGAAAGGATTACCAGTTCACCCCTTTACGACCCCTCGCCCCTGATACGATATAATGACAAAGTAGAGCATGACCCAGTCATAGCATACTACATGAAGCATCTAACAGCTTCACATAGCTCATGTGCTAACCTGCTATCTGAGTTTTACTAAGGAAAAAACACAGAACAGAGACGGCCCCTTTAAGAGCCCCGCTCCAGACTTACACATGTGCTTCTGTGGGCCAAACCTAACCCAGTTGTAGATCACAACGACACACACAACCCTTCATCACAACAAAAAATGGCAAAGTACACTCTTACTACAGAGGAACGCCGTTTTTCATAACGAGAGAAGACACAAGTCCTCGATTATGTAATGGCCACAGACCTTGCTAAGCACACATGATAAGTGACCAAACAACCTTTTCTTTAGGAAAAAATTTTTCTCAAGCGGAAGCACAACCCCAGCAACTTAAGCTGAGGGTTACATCGTATCCCCACAAACACAGTGACACAATATATTGTAAACAACATGTCTGAGAGGAGGGGGGGAAGCCCCAGGGAACCGGGGGGTCACCCCTCCTATCTTACCCTTGATACGACCAAGTTGAACAGGTACCCCTGTTAATATGTGAACCTGCTGTTCATTGTCATCACAGGCTGAGAAAAGATTCATTCCTCAATCACATGTCACTAAGCATAGCTTCACAGGTTTAACTAACCCTCTTAGTTGTGAGTCCACCCACGGTACAACGTTACATGAACACACATGTTCTCATCACAACCAACCAGTTCATTTTTACACATGTAAAAAACAACGCCGATTTACTATGGAGAGAGAAGCTATACCAGTGACAAGACAATTCACACACAACATGCGTCGTATCCTCAATGTATTGCAGCAACACATGTTTTGGAAACATCGTTATTACAAAACATTTAGAAGGGAAGAAAAGAAGAAGTGTTTAAAGTCCGGTCAGGACTCCTACCTTCACCCTGAGCGCAGGCCGAGAGGACTCCAACACTGGTCAACGGGACACCGAGTCGAACCCAGCATCTCCTGCGTTGGTGACGAGGGTATGTCCGCTACGCCACCCAGCCGCCGTTCTCCATGTTGACGAAGTCCTCGCTGGCACTGGCACCCGGGTGTAGGGTCGACTAACATCCTCTGTCAAAGATGACGTCGTAGTCAGAGTGTTTAAGGCATGTTATAGTCACAGTAACGTTTCAACAGTGTAGCATTAAGTTAACAGCCGTCCGACTGATAGCAACAAGGTAACGTTTACTAGCCTAGTAAACACAACGAGCTAGCGCCGCAGCTAACAGCTGACTGGCTAACACAGTAGGCCACAAACTAGCACGCCAGCTAAGCAGCTATCACCTGAACTGTACACAACGACATAACAAGCCACACTTCAGACAGGCCGCTGTCCAAGTCCCTCCCCATCCTAAGAGGGAAGAGAAAAAGAAATGTCAAACACAGTTTTCAACGGTGATTTACCAGACATACAGCGGAGCCGGCACAATTCCCATCCGGGCTGCAGCCGACTTGATTATCTGTCCCGATAATGAAGATCCATGCCCACTTTTCCTCGTGCTTTAGGGTGTACTTCCACATTCATGTATAAGATGGGGCCTGCACGGGACAGAGAAGCATCCGCTCGTCCAGAGAATCCCGGGTTTAACCAGGTCTCGGTCGCGGCCCACTAGGTTGACCATCATGGGCGTCAGACCAAGATCCTCCGTCCGCCGCTTAAGAAGCCAAGCAGAGGACCCCAGTCCGGGGCCGGCTTTTGTAAAATTGTCAGCTAATAGCGTTAACAGACAACTAGCGCTCGCAAGCAAAACAGTACTCACCCAACACGGAAGCAACCCAGTTTCTCACAACAGCCGGTGCCTCCCACAGTCCAGCTGTATGACCGGAGGGTCAATACCCATCCAGCCGCAGCAAGGAGGACTGCAGTTGGTGAGTATATCAGCGGCGCAAGCCCCTAATACGAAAAAGCCGGTGGAGGTCAGAATGATCATCATCTTCCAGACACTCCAGTGACGAAGACAATATCGCCGTATTTTCTCAAAAATAGTGAGAGAGAAAATAAAGATATAATGTCAACGTATCTCCTTGTCTCTGTTTTCCTTTCCTCGGATAAATATTTTCTCCACGTCAAGTGGGGTATATAACAGGCACTTCCTTGTGGTGAAATTTGAGAAGGAGATGAGTGTGTGGCCCCACCCCTGCTTATATAGGTAGCAGATGGGGGTGTGGTCAGACAGATGTTGGTATGTAAAGGTAAATTGTGAAGTTTTTATTCAGTGCACGTCACTGGAGTGAGATGTGTGCAGATGACGCTGAGCGGAGCCAGTATGATATAGAACATAAAGTTAATGCACCACCATCTGGCCAAATGGCACCAAATTCAACACTCCCCTGGGTCCTCAACAATAGACCTGTCGAGCGTGAAGTCAATCAGACGAACGGTTCTCAAGACATCCGAAGGACATCCTTTGTCATCATCACTAATGCACAGCAATATACATATCATTATTGAAAATATTTGAAAATATGTGTAGCACATTTATGTAGCATAAGCTGTTAATTTTACAATCTATTGTGACTACATGTTCACTCCCCTCCCCGAGACTGGCTGCTATGAAAGATAAATGGACGTGGGAGCCACAGAGTATGTTCCCTGTACATTAATTGAGATTTAGTGCTTATATTAAAAACATTCACCGGAGCGGTGTTTGAAAGCCCAGATGTATGCCAAGTCTTCTGGAATAAGGATTAGGGTATAAGGAGACAGTAAAATAACTACAGCACATCCTGTTAAGTCCAACCTGCTTCTCGCCGTACCTCTTTCGTTTCACCTGTATTTACATAGACATGGCTTATTACTGCCCTGGTTTGTGTATGGGAGAATGAATGGTGATTCGCCCGGCTGGGCCCTGTAGATTTTGATTGGAGTGGAGAGGTGGCGAGGGTGGGGAGTTTGGCCCCCAAGGTTTGAATTTCAGAGAGGGAAGCGGAGGAAGTCATAAAAGAACTATCTTTAATGTGAGACAGCGGATGATTAAAGCTAAACCAACAACGGTGTCCCTGACAGGGAAGTTTAAGTCTAGTCGGGCTAAGTAATTTAGCTGAAACCCAAAACTTGGGTACCAGCGCAATTGGCCGTGGGGCTGGAATAACACAGATTAATGATGTTATTTAAGTTGTACAGGTTTTTTTTTCTTTTTTTTTTTTAAATGTCAAGGAATTGCATTTTTATATAAATACCCTGCGTGTAAACAAAATGACAAAACACCAGTCTTTTGGCTAATGTATCAGATGTATCAGTAACAGACATTTTGTGTGGTAACTGTTACCACAGAGGTGCTTGATGCTGTGTGCGCGTGTGTGCGTGTGTGTGTGTGTGTGTGTGTGAGTGTGAGTGTGAGTGTGTGTGTGTGTGTGTGCGCGTGCGTGCGTGCGTGCGTGCGTGCGTGCGTGCGTGCGTGCGTGCGTGCGTGCGTGCGTGCGTGCGTGCGTGCGTGTGTGTGTGTGTGTGTGTGTGTGTGTGTGTGTGCGTTTGTGTTGTGTGTGTTGTGTATGTGTGTGTGTGTGTTGTGTGTGTGTAGGTGCGCTGGGTCGGTAAGCATTAGAGGGACAGGGCATGTGCCATCACAGCAGTTTTCACCAGAAAACAGTTTTTATGGGAAACTTGCCCCTGAGACAGCCTGGAAGAGAAACACACGCTGAGCGGCACCCGCTTCCCTTCAGGTGCCCATGTTAGTGCTGTCGTCCACACCAGACACGCCCATCACGGAGCTCCATGCGCAGGGCGTAGGGGACAACGTCCGCATCGAGGCTATTTTCTCTGCACGCACCGGACACGGACTCACATTACACTAAAAATCACTCTGTGTGTGTTGCTCTAGCACCAACTCTGCTCCCAGTGGTTTCAGGGGTTGCATGCCACTCTTCCATAACCATCGGGAAGCGTGAGTTGCCCGCTAAGAGTCTGGTGGTTATTACCTTCTGAGGAGGATCTGGACCGCCGGGCCCCCTGCTACAGTAGCAGCCAGCCATGATTAGCGATCCCACCCGTTACTTTAGCTTGATATCCATCTCCAAGGGGTCCCTATGGGGTCAACAGAAGGGGCTGCTGTTCCCTTGGCTTCAGGGCAGATTACGGGTATCGTTGTGGTGCTAAGATCGAGAAACACGCAGGACGGGAAGACAAACAGAGCCTGGGGTAGCTATATAGGACTTAGTAATGTGATACAGATGGAATCCATATTGGTGGCTACAGCTGAGAGGGCCTAGGATTTCAAGAACCAATACCTCCCCTGTCCAGAGTATACGTTAAAATACCTCTACCTCTGCTCACATTAGGATTCCTCCAGATAGAGCCTGGTGGTTGAAAGGGGTGCCTGGCAGTACCATGTAGACTCATTTCCACGGTAAATGTACCTGACATCGTGTTTATGAAAGGGGGTTCGGACAACCCTGATAAAATGTCAAAAGTGATTGTGTCTGATCTGGAAGAATGCCATTTCTGGGGAGTAGGCAGGAGGTGGAAAAATGCTCTCAGATCAAAGACTACGCAGTTTTTTTTCCGATGCAGAATGATTGCATGTGATTCGGATAACTACTGTTTGTGAAACCGTGCTACACTCAACAAAGGATTCATTTTGGGATGTTTATTGGTCCTAAACAGATCTGTCGGCCAAGATGACAGTCCCCCTCCTGTTGCTGGATTGACTCAGTGAAAAGTCAAGCCTCCGAGAAATTGCCAATGACAATATACAGTCTTGGTATACAGTCTGAAATGTCAACAAAAGAATCCGCTGCCATCTGTGACTCTTCAACAAGAGTGGGTTTATCTAGTGTTGTGTTCTGGATCCTAGAATGTGACACAAACTCTGGTGACACACATCTCCCCCCCCCTTGTTTTCCTCTGTTCCATTACATTTACATTACATTTTGTAATTTAGCTGACGCTTTTATCCAAAGTGACAACATGTTTTGTACGACAGCAGGAAGGGCACAACTCTATCAGATGAGTAACAATGTTCATCAAAGTGTTCAAACTTGAGTGCGACAGTGTTGAGTGTACTGTATGTTAGTATATTAGGAAGAGTGCATGACAGTAGAGGACAGTAAAGACCTCTTACCATGCAACGGCCCGAATTCGGGCCGTCATACCCATGCACGTTGCAGCATTTTGCGAGCGTCTACCGGCTCGGGGCTGCATTTTTCTCCGATCATATAATATACTGTTCGCAACTTGAATTTGACCAATTCCGTGCATGACGATATGTCAGGCGAGTGTCTTTTTACAGGCCGCGCGTCTTATGACCATGTCCGACTGTATACGCTTGAGAACTGACCAATTACCGCTGATGGCAAAAAATATTGGTCAGCGTTGTAGCCAACGAGTGTCCAGTTCCAACGATACCCCAAGTGGGGGGGTGTGAATAGAGAAAGTAGGTGAAAGTTGATGAGCAAACATTTGTTGTGACTCAGACTTCAGAACGCACGAAGGTGGGTGGCAGAAATGTATTTTGGAACCTTTTTTTTTGGGATACGGTTTACTAAAACCTCTCTCAAGCACTCATTTCTGAACGGATCTTTATAAAAATTGTTGGACCTGTACTACATAAGCTAAGCTACATACTACATAAGCTATGGAACATATGCTGGAATAATGGAATCTGGAATCTGGCAACCACTAAAGAAAAATGTGAGTACACAAGTTCAAGTTCAACTCAAGTTCAAACCTCTGTTACTCTATTTCATTAGCACTAAAAGTGATTATCCTTTTTTGCATTAGTAACTTCAGAATGTTATATTTCGAAGGAAACCAGGCTCATGCATGTGCTATGTATAAAGTATAAAGCTAAGCTTTGCAAAAAAAAGTGTGTATTCCTCAAGTTCAAGTAAAAGAATTGCCACTTTTCTGCCTGCCTGACGCTTTAGTATTTCTTTTTTTTTTTCGTTTCTTTTTTTTTCATTTAAAATATTGATTGAAGAAGTGTGTCTTTAGTCGACGGCAAAATATTGGTCGGGTTTTGGCTGTCCTAACTGTGGTGGGAAGTTCATTCGACCATTGTGGAGCAAGGAGCAAGAAGAGGCAGCTTCTCTTTGACCCTCCCAGAGCTCGGACAGGAGTGGGTCTGAGCGTTTTGCTCAAGTTTGTCTAAAAACAATAATTGGCATTGAAACCCTGTTTTAACGTTGTGTTTTGCAAAAGGACGACTATTTCCGTGGGTGTCAAGTTTGGAAAACAAAGGGCAATTGTTGGCTAACATCACGGTTGACCAATATGAAAACAGCCAACAAGGAGTTCTGTATCGTTAGTGGCTTAGCTTGGCATCGCCTTCTGCACTATCTCGCGTACGTGCACGCGTACTGAATAAACCACAAATGTACCTCTAATACCAGTATTAGTCTGACCACACCCCTCATCAGCTTACCTTCATAAGCAGGTGTGTGGTCACCTGCTCTCCTCCTTCTCGCTTTCACCACAAGGAAGAGGTGCCTCGGTAGATCCCCACACTTGACACCATGATGGAAGAAATTGGATTAGGAACAGCTTGGGAAACAAGGATACGTTGACATCATATCTTTATTTTCTCTCTCACTATTTTCGAGAAAATACGGCGATATTGTCTTCGTACTGGAGTGTCTAGAAGATGATGATCATTCTACAAACCCTCCACCGGTTTTCGTATTGGGAGCACGCCGCTGCATGCTTCTCAACTGCAGTTCCTTGCTGTGTTTGTTGGGGTGAAACCTGTCAGGCCACAGCTGAACTGTCGGACATGCCGCTGTTGTGAGGAGCGGTGCGTTCCAGGTTGGGTGAGTAGTGTTTGCTGGCGGGCTCCACTTGTCTGTTAGTGCTATGGGGGCTACTAGACAAAGTTTATGGAAACCGGCCCCAGGCTAGGGTCCTTTGTTTAGCCGTCTAGGCGACAGAAGGCCTTGGTCTGGCGACCATTATAGTTTTAACTAGTGGGCCGCGACCATTGACACTGGTGATCCCTGTGTGTTCTGGACGAGTGGATTCTCTCTGTCACCGTGTTAAGACCCCATCTTTCATATCCAAATGAGAGTATTCCTTCACGAGGGGATATGTGCATGTAATGTGCGATAGCGGCAGATTCATGTTCAAAGTCAGCTATACAGGCCAGTTGGTACTGTGCTGATTCCGCCGGACGTGTTATTGTCACCGTTGTGAAGCGGTGTTGACGTCTTGTTTTCTCTTTTCTCTTAAAAAGTGAGGAGGGTTCAGAACGGCGGCCTGTCTGGGTGAGTGTTATGTCATTGTTTACATGTTCATAGCTTACGGTTAGCCGGTCGGTGGCCTGGCGCGGGGTAGCTTGGCTTCTCGCGCGCCGCCGGGAGCTCGCTCCTGATCGCGTGCGTCGTAGATCGGCGTCTCGCGAGCGGAAGCGATAGCACCCGAACGGTTGGAGCAGCCGTTAGCTTGATGCTATTCTGTTGAACGTGCTTTGATTTTTAACATGTTTTACACTCTTGACCACGACGTCATCCTTGACAGGGGATGTTCGTCAACCCTGCCTGAGCCTAGACGGGGATTGCGTCAACAAAGAGGGCTGTGTTCTACGGTGGCTTGTGACTGCACTTCGCTGATCTGCGTTCCGGGCAGGTACGGGGTTGGCCAGACCCTCATAACACGTCTTCTGGTTTTACCTTGCTAAATGTATTGTGAATGACGGTGTTTTTTCCCAAAACGTGTGTTGTTGCAATGCATTTGAGATACGTTGCGGGTTGTGTGTGAGCTGTTTTTGTCACTGGCAGTAGCTTCTCCGTGCAGGTCGTGATGTATTGATCTGGTTGTTGTGTGAGAAACATCATGGTGTTTATGTGTACCGTGTACTCACTACTAAGGCAACTAACCTATGAAGCTATGCTTGGTGACGAGTGAGTAAAAGAATGTTCTTTCTCAGACTGTAATGACAATGGACAGTGAGTTCACACATTAACAGGTTTTCCTGTTTTAACTGGCCGTATTGAGGGTAAAATAGGAGGATTGTGTTTTTCCCCCCCCGGTTCCCTGGGGACTTTATCACCTCCTATCAGACATGTTGTGCATTAATTGTGTCTTTTGTGTGGTAGGGATACGATGTAACTCTCAGCTTGATTGCTGAGGTTGTGCTAAATCTGCTGGAGAAACTTATTTCCTAAAGGGAAATTGGTTTGGTTGCTGTCATGTGTGCTTAGCAAGGCCTGTGGTCGATACTAATCAAGAATGATGTATTCTCTCATTGTGATGATGATGGGTTGTGTGTGTCATGTGACCTACAACTGGGTTGTACTGGCCACAGAAGCACATGTGTATGTTGGACCGGGGTTCTTAGAGCCCTCTCTATTCTGTGTTTTTCCTTAGTAAAAATCAGATAGCAGGTTAGCTCGTGCGCTGTGTGGAGCTGTGAAACGCTTCATAGAGCTGACTATGACTGTGTCATATTCTCTTTTTGTCGTTACGTCGTATCATGGGTGTGGGGTCGTAAAGGGGTGAACTGGTAACCTTTCCTCTCCCCATTGTTCTGTCGGTCAGGGGTACACCCCCTGTCCTTCAAGGTTCCCGTCACGTGGCGGTTCGGCACGTTACGGGGGGGGGGGGGGGGGGGGGGGAGGGAGTTCCTGGTCCCACGGCCTGGTATATTGGGCGTGTGCACCGCAGGAATTCCCCCGCCATAGAGTACGTCACCGTGCGCGTCTCTGTTGGTAGGACTTCCGTGTGCTGTTCAGGTCCATGTGATGGATCTGTTTTCAGGGGGGGTGGTCAGGGCTCCTCCTCACCAAGCGCCTACTCAGGCCTTCTGTGAGTTCGGACTCCTTCTTCCATGTGATCCATGTGAGGAAGCCTCCATCAGAGTACAGAGCCTTCCTCCTCAGATTGTCAAAGTGAGTGGACCCTCTAGAAGGGTCCTTTTCTATTGTATGTATATTCGATTCAATTCGTTTATTGAGTGTGTATGGGTTCGGTGCCTCTTCCCCGGAGGCCCTAAAACCAGTTTTTTACATGGCTCAAGGTGCAATATATTCTTTTCAATCTGTACAGCTCGCGTGGGAAGTCTCTCTGGGGATCCCCGTCTCTTTCCTATGGGAGGGTGGTGGGATGTAAAAATGTGAACATTTTTTACCCCGGCTGTGTAGACTGGGATACATACTGTTGATGCTTCCTTCTTTCTATTCCAGAAGTGTTGGAGTTAGGGAGTGTCACACCCCTCTTGTCGTTCCCCTGGGCGCCTTGGGGATTCAATGACAGGTCTAAATAGCCTGTTCATTGATGGGGGTGTGTCCCGACGCACGTATAGTGCTAGCTCGCTGTAAACAGGCGATTGACTGGCACGCCTTAGTTGCTTGTGGTTGAAACAGCGTTTTTATAAAGCAACTGAGATGGGGGTTTTTCCTCTTCCGGCGACCACATCCCATGACCTGGGTGGGTTGTCGACGGATCCTCGTTCATGTCTGGGGGATGATGACGGGATGGATCTGAACATATGTAGTGGGGTCTCACGCCCTTGGGGTGGGCCACCAGGCGCGGTTCGTCCCGACGTCTGGGTGGCGCCTTCTTTTCATGTTAAGATCAACACGCATATCTGCCCTTCTCCTGGAGTAGGCATGTCGGCGTGGTTAGGGCACGGGACTGGTTCTGGTCACGCTGGTCCAGATCAGTTGAACCCGTTGTCCGCCGGGGATGCAGATCTGCTGTTCTGGTACCCTGAGGGACTTGGGCTTTTTTCAGGGGGAAAAATGCCAGGTCGGTCTGGGTGTCACAGGGTTAAGCGCTATGGAGACCCTGGTTGGGTATGTTTTTACTCAGCACTGTCGTCATGGCTTACAGCCATGCCATTCTGTACGCGCTCGATCTCGTCGGATCTCGGCCGCTACACAGGTTGGTCCTGGTTAGTACTTGGTTGGGAGACCGCCGGGGAATACCAGGTACGGTGTGCTTAGGGGCTGGTTCTCCATTGTTTTTCGCTCCTCTCTCACGCATGGCGAAGAGGGGCCTGTGGGGGTGGTTTTTTGACCTCCTCTGGTGACCCTGTGCTTCCCGTACCGCCAGGCCCGGTCCGAAGTGATGTTTGCGACCCGTAGGCCTGGGTTAACCCTTTTTGGAAACTGAAACACTTGTACTGCGGTATAGCCGGTGTATACCCGCAGGTGTGTTTTGGAGTTTTTTCTTGAGGGGTTATAGGAACAACCACCGCATTGGGTAACAC